>NW_019396326.1:0-78764 GCF_000591075.1 Eurytemora carolleeae | reverse complement strand
GTCCCGGTTCAACCTTTAGGGCTGCCAACATGTAAAAATGGTGAAAGAACATAACGAAATTATCACGACAGGCACCCTATTAGATCCATTTTTTGGCTTTTCAACTGGTTCAAATATGAGGACTTGCAAGCGTAATATCAAGCAACTTATCATACTAAGAAAGGCATGTCAGATTTAGACTGTACCCTTGACACTTTCATCTGATCAATTATTTGAAAGATGCAATGGCGTATTTTTTCTAGGTTTAAAAGTGTTAAATTCAGATTATTTCTAATAATAAGTAAGAAATCCGTCCCTTTTGTAGAGAAATCACAAATAGAAATAATCTGTTTTCTAAATAAACACGGATATCTTATCAAACTTGATCAGGCAAAGCTTTTAAGGGCGCCATTGGGAATCGTACATGCCACTGTCAATAAATTTGCGGGTCACTTGAAATTACAGTTTCTTTAAAATGTCGTCTTTTTTTACACCACTGAATGAAAGTTTATTCTTATATTAAAAGATCTACACAATCAAGCTCTTAGCTACTAAAAATATTTACATGTTAGTTATAACTGACTAAACGGCTGGATTAAATTGACTCAACTTCTTTAAAGAACTCCATGGATAACCTGGAGTAACATAGGCCAATTTTTTTTCTTTTTCAAAACTAGTTTTTTTAAAAGTGTTCTAAAAATTCCACGGGCAACGCAGGGCACTTGAGCTAACACCAAGCGCGGGTAAACGCCGGGAGTAACTATGATAATAAATAAAAAATAAACCAATGGCAACGCCTCTGGCCCTTTAGCTGGTGTAAATTATTTAAAGGGGTAATTTTTTTTACAAAAGAAGTAATTTATCTTAATATTTAACGATTTTGTAGTTTAACACGGATTCTACTGCAGTATATGCACATAGTTCAATAATTCCAGTTTTAAGATTTTAAGATCATAAATCATGCATGATACAAGCCATCATTGCAGGAGGCTGAGGAGGGGGGGATTTGGTTAACATTTCTTAAAATTTTTCCCTAGATATTTTTACACTTTTAGTGTCCAGTATATATAACATCATTAACTCAAAGTTNAAAACTATACACTACACAGAAAACTATACACTACACAGAAAACTATATAGTACACTGAAAACAATACAATACACTGAAAACTATACACTACACAGAAGCCTATACACTACACTGAAAACTATACACTACACAGAAAACTATGTACTACACTGAAAACTATACAGTACACTAAAAACAATACAATACACTAAAACTATACACTACACAGAAAAATATACACTACACTGAAAACTATGCTCTACACTGAAAACTAAACACTACACAGAAAACTATACCCTAAACTGAAAACTATACACTACACAGAAAACTATACACTACACAGAAAACTATACCCTAAACTGAAAACTATACACTACACAGAAAACCCTAAACTGAAAACTATACACTACACAGAAAACTATACACTACACAGAAAACTATACCCTAAACTGAAAACTATACACTACACAGAAAACTATGCACTACACTGAAAACTATACAGTACACTGAATACTAGACAATACACGAAAACTATACACTACATTGAAAACTATACAATACACTGAAAACTATACACTACACAAAAACTATACACTACACTGAAAACTGTACCCTACACTAAAAATTATACAGTACACTTAAAACTATTACTACACAGAAAACTATACAATACACTGAAAACTATGCTCTACACTGAAAACTAAACACTACACAGAAACTATACCCTAAACTGAAAACTATACACTACACAGAAAACTATACCCTATACTGAAAACTATACACTACACAGAAAACTATGCACTACACTGAAAACTATACAGTACACTGAAAACTATACACTACACAGAAAACTATACACTACACAGAAAATTATACACTACACTGAAAACTATAAACTACACTGAAAACTATACAATACACTGAAAACTATACATTACACAGAAAACTATACACTACACTGAAAACTATACTCGACACTGATAACTATACACTACACTGACAACTATACACTACACTGAAAAGCTATGCACTACACAGAAAACTATACCCTACACTGAAAACTATGCACTACACTAAAAACTATACTCGAACCTGAAAACTATACTTGACACTGAAAACTATACTCGACACTGAAAACTATACACTACACTGAAAACTATACCCTACACTGAAAACTATGCACTAAACTAAAAACTATACTCGACACAAAAAACTATACTCGACACTGAAAGCTATACTCGACACTGAAAGCTATACTCTACACTGAAAATTATACTCTACAGTCTACACTGAAAATTGTACAGTATACTGCTTTAGAATGCTTGAAGAACCCATAAAATATTCAATTTACTCATCCATCAAATTATTATATGAAATATATAGGGGGATTTTTAAAAATATCATTGATTTATTAATTGTCTTTCCACCTTTTTGACACCTATACAATTGTGTTCCACCTAGTAACGCCTCTGTATATATATTTTAACATCCTGTACAACTAATCTGTAATATGATCCAGGATTATTTAATGAACTCACCAGCTGCAGCTAAAACAGGGTTTATTTAAAAATTTTAATATAGTTTATTACAAAACTTGAAAATATTAGATCTTGTATATTAGTATTTTCAAGTGAAATCTTTTTTATGTAGAAATAAAATATTTTTCTGCTTGGAAAATTAGATTTATGATACTTGATCCAAGGAAAAATGTTAAAAAAGTTCAACAAAATTACAATATTTTTTCTTCGCTTAATTGTATCTTTTTCATAAAAAAAATCAGCAAATTTTAATATTATGAAAGGAACCTTCTATTTTCAGATATATACAATCTAAATTTTTGAAAATTAAATTTTATTCTAAAGAAGGGGAATTACGTATTTTAATCTCTTTCACCTTTCAAAAATGATTTTTTTGGATGGTTGATTAAAGTTACCATCCCAGTTAATTAAAAAATTAAATTAAATTGGTTTAAAAATTTAAAATTCTATTGGCATTTTTTTCTTCCTTTTTCAAGTTTTTCCAAAAAATTAGAAACTTTTAACCTGAAAATTACAAATTTTTCCCAATTAAATAAAAACAGCCTTGAACAATGGGAAAGTTTAAAAAAAATATTTTTTAACCTTATATTTTAACTATTTAAACGTTAGTTATTTTTCCATTTTACTAAAAAGTTGCCCAATTATGGAGCTTATTGCAGATCTCATCCTCGTTTGATAATCGTGCACACATATTTCAGAACTAAATTCCAAGTGAAAGCCACAAAACATTACTTAAGACCTTAAGAGGCTTTTGAGGTTTACTAGCCCTTAACTATTCATTTTCTTTTTTCTTTAAACATTTGCTTTTTTCCAACCTACTCCTCTTCTCTGTCTTTACAACATAATCCCCTGTACTCATCTGGTCTAGCTTTACATCCTACTCATCTGGTCTAGCTATACAACCTACTCATCTGGTCTAGCTTTACAACCTACTCATCTGGTCTAGCTATACAACCTACTCCCCTTTCCGAAATTACCCGTTGTTTACGTTGACCGGAGAAACCCCGTATTAGTGTTCGTATATTTGTGTAATGATAAGATGGTTTAGTTCGGTCTTTTCCCAAACACTCATTTCCTGCACCCTTACAAATATATTTTTCTTTGGAAGAGACGGTAGGTGGAATTTCAAGTGACCCTTCATTTATAGAGTGTCAAGTCAGATTCACAACGTAACTCTTTAAACCTACTAATCATCAAGAATGAATGAGATATTAATGTTTTTAACTTAAAACAACTTTATTTTCAATTATGACTTCTCTATACAAGTAACTTGCGGATTTCTGCTATAGAAACAATGAAAGGACTTGTTAGAATTCAGAAATAACTTTGAAAAACGATGATATCTTCCACATTATTGATCAGATGAAGATTTAAAGGTTACGATTGTGAATCGGTCATGCCCTTCTTTTTAAATAGAACATCACTTGAATTGCCTGAAAGTCCCTTTAATCCATCCACTAAAAACTTTTTAAATATCGTTGGACATTGATTTTGATTTTTTGTTTTTGTTTTTCCGTATTTCAATATTCTTCCTTGTAATCCTTATTTTCAATATTTACAAGAACCGCAGAACTCTGTTTCCAAGTAACCCTGCCATTTGTCGAGAACTTTATTGTTGGTTTACACAATTATTGAGGGGGGGGGGGGGTATATTTATACTAGCCTGAGAACCCAGCTTTGCCTGGAATCTTCCTTTACAAATGTCAACTTGCAAATTTTCCAAAAAAGGGAAAAGGTTAGATACATTCCTGAGGTTCTATTGGGTTCCCTAATCAAAATTTGAGGTAAATTAGTCCGAACATAACTCACAAAGTCAACTTCAGGAGTTATTTTCTGACATACAAACATACACTTAAACAGACAATAAACAAAGATTACAAATTTAATATATATATATATTGTTTTGATGAAAAAAATACTCCACACCTTCCCCCTCCCCTCAAAATTATTAATTCAGAAGTTTAAGTATTTTTTGTTTCCCAATTAAAATATTTTAAGGCACCAAGGTTTTTAAATATTCTACAGAATAGGTATTATGTGTTAATTTTGCTTGTTTTCAAGATTCAGTTTTAAACTGACTCTCGACAGTGAATTCTAGAGTTTCTAATAAAATCTTGGCATTTTGAACCAAAATCCTAGCCTTTTAAAAAACAAAGCTGCACTTTTGCTTCTCTTTGTCGGTTATAATATAAAACTAAAAATATTTGAATTTATAGCATACTCTTCTCATAACAGATTAGAATCAGGATTTAAAAAAATGAAATCCTTCCAATATTCGGTTGCATAATAAAATTAATTTTTTGTTGCATAAGTTTAAAAACAGGAAGATAAAAAGTTTAATTTTAAATATTAAAAATAGTTTGAAACATGGCTGAAATATCTGGGAAAAATATTTGAAACTCGAGACATTTTTGAAAAACATTTTTTTTCATTAGTTTTAATAAGCAAACTTTGATTGAATTTTAATATTTCATTTTTTTCTGAAACATTTGTAGTATCTTGATCAGTGTCACTTCCAATAAAACAAACAATCCCTGAAAATAAGATTTTATAATTGTTTGGTTGCGAAAAGAAGGCTTAAATAAAAGTATTATGAATTTTTTTGGAACTTCTGTAAACAAAGTTTGTTAATTTATTCAAATATTTTTAAAACAAATAAAATTATCTTTCTTTCTTAAATTATAATTACAATGCTTTGTCCCAAGACACTGGAAGATTTAACAGGGTGTCCCAATACACTAGTAGTCTATGCAGGGTGTCCCAAGACACTAAAAGATTAAACAGAGTGTCCCAATACACTAGTAGTCTATGCAGGGTGTCCCAAGACACTATATATATATATATATAGTGCTGAACACAGTGCTTATAGGATCCATTTCATTTTCATTCTACTGCATAGTGCACTTAATATATATATAAAACATTTACTGCTGCCTTCTTAATAAAATAGATAAAATTTAGGCAAAATCTTATCCAAGGAAAATTTTAGTTTATTAGTTTGATGTTTACAGTTTATGATAATACTGTGCAACCTTTATATTGCATATTTTACAACATTTTATTTATTGTAAATAGTAAACAATCTGAATTAAAGGACCTTGACAGCGGTCATTGTTCTTTGTAAAATATATTATATATAATGTATTGGAACATCGAGAATATATTTATTTATGTATTCAGAACCATACCCTCTGATATATATGCATCATATATAGACCCTACCAAACCTGAAGGGGGGAGTGGCATATTTTTTCCTGTTCTTACTTTTTAAAATATAAAAATTGCTTAAACATTACTGTTAGACAATCTTCTATCTGTATTTTTTACACAGTTAAATCTATATAAATTTAGAGTCAAAACGATTTACCAAAAGACAAGAAACGGGGTCGAAAAAAGTAAATATAGAGGGGCACAAAGAGCTAAAAATTCCTAGTAAATTCATATTTTCCGAGGTTAGCATTTAAATTTTATCCCTCGGAATTTAACATTTTGAGAAAACGGAAAAATTTATACGAAGAAATGAATAATAAATTTCGAAAGCAAATCTTATAAATGAAAGAATATTTTTGTTATTCTTATTTTAGAAAAAAATGTAGAGTCAACATTTCTTTTTAGGTTTAAAAAGTTTAAAAATATAATTTCACAGTTTGATGGAAAATTTCAGAATGTTTGCACATGACTTGGCATGAATAGATAGAATTGCGGCAAGTTAGACTGATCAGACATAGATAGACGGATAGATAGACAGACAGATAGACGGATCGATAGATAGATAGATAGATAGATGGATAGATAGATAGAGTAATTGATGTTTAATTGATGTTAAGCGACCAAATTACTGGCTCAAAATATCTAGATACTCCTTGTGGTATCACACCTTGGCATGCTCTGCTTAAGTTGATCGGAACTCCCTTAAAGTCTCACAAACTCTCGACTCTATCTATCATTTCATATCTTTATCTCGAGTAAACCAGCGCTCTGGGATATAGGGTACACGGTTCAAAAAGATTGACAGCAATTACTTTATTTATTACAAGGAAAATAATTACAAGTTAAACTTTTAAATGAGACAAAAATATTTTGCATATAAACACATTTAATCATAAATTAAAGAAATATCAAATATTCATTATTTTACTGGATATTGATATTTACAAGCAAGATCAATCTTCATTTTAAACCATAGAAAATACACAAATCGTTAAAGAATACCCTAATATTCCTTAGGCGAAGTCACAACACAGGTATCTTATCAAATATCAACATTTAACGACTAGAAAAGTGTACAGACAGTATGGTTTCTAAGACTATGTTTACAATTTATAACCGGTTTGGTTGTTGTGAAACAGACTCAACTATACTCCGTAGGAGCTTCACAGCTTTACTCCAGGGTATTCAGGGGCGAGGGAAAACAGAACGTGACGAAAATTACGCGTCGCGTAACAATTGACATATAGAGAGAATAGATGGATAAATAAATAGACTGATAAAAATAGTTCGGATTGACATATAGAGAGAATAGATGGATAAATAAATAGACTGATAAAAATAGTTCAGATTGATCATTAAACTTTTTGTAAATTATAAGAGTGAGTTCCATTATTTCATGACTCAATCTAAACAAATTGAAATATAGAGAGAATAGATGGATAAATAAATAGACTGATAAAAATAGTTCGGATTGATCATCAAACTTTTTGTAAATTATAAGAGTGAGTTCCATTATTTCATGACTCAATCTAAACAAATTTATTACTCAGAAACAGTTTATTTATTTTAACTTGGTCATTTATTTAATTTAAACATTCTTCGTTTCTAAATATGCTAATTACCCCCCACCTCTCCCTTCTATATTTTCGCCTATTCTTCCCCCCTCCCACTGCAGTTGCAAATTTATAAATACTCGATGCTTATAAAATTTGGTGCGATTGTGTGTAACGATACAAAGATTGTTTGTAACGTTTTTTAACAAAAATTGCTTGTAACTATACTTCAACAAAGATTTTTGTAACGATCTTCAACAAAGATTGTTTGTAATAATCTTCAACAAAGATTGTTTGTAACGACATTTAACAAAGATGTGTGTAACAATCTTCAAGTAAGATTGTTTTGCAACAATCTTCATCAAAGATAACGATCTTCAATAAAGATTGTTTGCAACGATCTGTAACATAGATTGTTTTTAAGGATCTGTAACATAGATTGTTTGCAACGCTCGTCAACAAAGATTGTTTTTAACGTTCTGTAACAAAGATTTATTTCATAAAAAAATCCACAGAGGAAATTAAAAATACAAAATTTTCTATCTCCGGGGTCGGGAATGTATTTTTTTAAATTTTCTTTTTTCCTCCTCTAAATATGTGCGCGCCCCTTGTCCCTGGTGTGTCCCAGCCTAGCCTAGGTGACCGGCAGAACTAGCTGGACTAGATAATCTACTAGAGTATAGTTTAGAAAGCTAGAAAGCTCGAGAACCCGTAGTAAATGACCTTAAATTCTGAATCAGGGTTGAAACAATTACAGCAAGAAAAATGTATGGAAAAAAAGTTTGTGCATTTTTTGGAAGACGAAATCAATTTTTTATTTTGTTAAAATGCAATTCATTTTTGAAAGGACAGAACTTTCTAGTTTAAATATAAATGTTCAGTGAATATAGTGCGGTTACCATAGACATACATAACTATCATACATGCTGATCGCTCTTACTCTCTTGTAAAATACAAATTCATCCTAACAGGAATTCAGACGTTATTTCAAGTGACCTTCCTTTAAAAAGATTGGCGTGGTCGATTCAGAACGGTCCCTTTTAAACCTTTATCTGATCATTAATGTGTAGGATATCGTCGTTTTCTAGCATGCACATTGTTAAGGTCACAATTGTTTCTGTAGCAAAAAATGCGCAGTTCAATTTTATAGAGAATGCATAATATAAAGTTGAAGAAATCATTCTTTAGCAGCTAAATCTGGGAAGGGAACCCTTGTGAATCGGACATGCCATTGGAAATGAAAGGTCACATGAAATTTTATCTCCATTCTATTTAAAGCTCTAATCCTTAATACATATTTCCTATATAAAACAGTCATTTGAAAAAATATAAAAAAATCTACTTTTAGTCTAAAAAGAATTTTAATATCACAGTTCTATTAATAAAACCAGTATCATCTTTATCTATTTTATCTTTATTCTTAATTTCTACCAAAGTTCCAACTAAGCTTTTAATTAAGAATTTACAGATCTTTCTTTCCAAAATCATAGTGCTTATAGGATCCATTTCATTTTCATTCTACTGCCTACTGCAATCTTCATCAAAGATAACGATCTTCAATAAAGATTGTTTGCAACGATCTGTAACATAGATTGTTTTTAAGGACATGTAACAAAGATGTGTGTATCAATCTTCAACCAAGATTGTTTTGCAACAATCTTCATCAAAGATAACGATCTTCAATAAAGATTGTTTGCAACGATCTGTAACATAGATTGTTTTTAAGGATCTGTAACATAGATTGTTTGCAACGCTCGTCAACAAAGATTGTTTTTAACGTTCTGTAACAAAGATTTATTTCATAAAAAAATCCACAGAGGAAATTAAAAATACAAAATTTTCTATCTCCGGGGTCGGGAATGTATTTTTTTAAATTTTCTTTTTGTAAGTAGCAAGGATAATGCTTGATTCATATGTCTTGAAGTATTTTTAAATTTGTAAGAAAATATTCTCTCTCTTATTTGTATTTATTGTTTTTTATTTATTTTCATTCCTTTCTCTTTTATTCAGTTCCAGTTTCCAGCCTGTAAAATTATATTATATTGTTGGAAATCTAAAATTACTTCATCCCTTCTCATCCTTGTCTCTGTGTATTGCACTTAAAATATATATATATTAGATTTTTAGAACGAAGAAGAATTTTTAAACTGTTTCCCCCTTTTTATGCTAAAATTTTATTTTTAAAAAATTATAACAATCTCCCTTATTAAATAGTTTAGAAGTTTAGAAGTGCAAAAGGTTTTTTATAGATTTTTATTTAATGTTTTCCGCCTTATATCCGAATCCGTGGATCTTATTTTTACGAATCCGGATCCAAGAAGCCAAAATAATGCGGATTTAACGACCAACGGATCCGAATCTGGATCCTAAGCACTGGATGAACACTTTTTACTTTTACAAAATCAAAACCAAGAGCCAAAAAAATCTTAATTTGTGTTTCAACTTTTGTGTTTTCAACTTTTGTGTTTTTAACAATACATCTCTCTTATTATGAGAGAGTTAAAGTCACATAATTGATTTTAGAAATGGAAGCCTTTTTTAACCGAATATTGTTTTTTTTTGAATTTATGAAGATTTTTTAATTTTAATTAAAATATGATCAACTTTCACATGATTTTTGACAAGGACTAAAATACGCCATGATTAAATATTTTCAGTAAGCTTTCTTAAATATCTATATATATATATATATATATATATATATATATATATGATTTACATTTATATATATATTCACGTTGAAACGAAATTGAAGTTTTCAATTTAGTATTCTAATTAAACTATGTGAATATCTGAATTTTTATTTTTTTAGAGATTTCATATTTTCAAAGTTGGAACTCTAGTTCTAGCTCTAGCTCTAGCTCTAGTTCTAACTCTAGTTCTAGCCTTAGCTCCAGGCCAAGTTGTTTAAATGAGAAAGTTTGGACTATTACATGACATATTGGACACTGGAGAGGAAAAAAGCAGTTTCAAGGATAATGTTTAAATGTCAGATTTTCGGCATGAAAGTATTCATTCGAATAGTCCCTGTCTGCCTTAAAGAGACTGCTCGGAAAATGTTCAAAACATTGAAGTTTACAATTTTTCCGGAAATATTTATATATTTAAAAAAACTGTACCGCCTACTTCAGATTGTTAGATTATTGTATTTTTGAGCTAAAATATTGATAAGAGGAGATAGCAATCATGCCAATTTTTCTCCAAAGCTATTTTTCCCCACCTCTAAAAAAGCATAATTAGATTATTATAAGTTAACGTGATAATAATTTTTTTTTCAGGCAAAATATTTGTCATTTATTTGTATTTAATACCTGTTGTTGTTCCAGATGGCACAGTATGCCAACCCGAACCAGTTCGGGGCTCCCATGGAAGGCGATCAGGATGGGTACATGCAGCAAGACGAAGAATGGGAGAGGGAGGGACTCCTTGACCCAGCCTGG
This sequence comes from Eurytemora carolleeae, assembly GCF_000591075.1. NCBI lineage: Eukaryota > Metazoa > Arthropoda > Copepoda > Calanoida > Temoridae > Eurytemora > Eurytemora carolleeae. Next base: position 67,975 of record NW_019396326.1, on the reverse strand, counting down.
GAGAAACAGCAGAGAAAGGTTAGTAGATTTTACAGGGTGTCCCAATACACTGGTAGATGTTACAGGGTGTCCCAAGACACTGAAAAATTTAACAGGGTGTCCCAATACACAAGTAGTCTATACAGAGCGTCCCAAGACACTGGAAGATTTAACAGGGTGTCCCAATACACTAGTAGTCTATGCAGGGTGTCCCAAGACACTGGAAGATTTAACAGGGTGTCCCAATACACTAGTAGTCTATGCAGGGTGTCCCAAGACACTAAAAGATTAAACGGTGTCCCAATACACTAGTAGTCTATGCAGGGTGTCCCAAGACACTGGAAGATTTAACAGGGTGTCCCAATACACTAGTAGTCTATGCAGGGTGTTCCAAGACACTAAAAGATTAAACAGAGTGTCCCAAGGTACTGGAAGATTTAACAGGGTGTCCCAATAAATTGATAACGATGTCCCTATAAATCAGAATCAATAATGGACTGAATGTTAAACAGAAAGCACGTTTAGTTCTAAAAATGATAATTATGAACATTTAAATTCTTTATTTTCTCCAGCATAAACCTCCCTCCCCCTTCCATCATTTCTATACACATTAACATCAACTAAATTACACTTCACAGACTAATAGTGTTTATCTAATATTTTATCTAGGGGTCTCAAATTTCAAAATATTATTTAACATGGATAGCTTTATGCTAAACAGAGAGGATTGAATGTAATTGCTAATAATGTGTAACTGTTAAAAATTTAAACAAAATTTGCAAATCAAGTTATTGGGTTATCTCTTGTTAGGACTGAGGCTAGCTCTTAATGATTAAGATTCCTGGGTTAAGAATTGAGTTAGCTCACGTAGGAATTGGGTCAGGTCTTTAGGAATATAGTTATATTTTCAGAGAATGGTCAGATTTGCGGTTAGGTTAGCTATTATAAAAACGGGATAAGCTTAGGTTAGATAGTAAGGTTAGGTTAGCTCTTATAGAAATGGGGTTAATTTATGAATAGGTTTAGTTAGCTCCCTCCTTCCATTCAAAAGTTCCCAGGCTCCAAATAGTTAAATTTAGAAGTAATTGCCGGTCTCTCTGTGTGATATCAAAAACTGTCTTCACCTTAACATTACTTGTCAACCTTTTAGACATGGATATCATCTTGGGAGTATTTCATCAAATTACATCTAAGTAGATTAAAATTAAACTTTTAAGATTTCTTTCTATCCTAAACAAATATTTCAGTTCTTTTTTACTATCTTGCATAGAGCATTATCAAAATTAAGTTGCAGTACATAAAAATAAAAACTGTTATTGTACTCTACCAGAAAAAATATTTCTCCTCTTAATCTATTTTCGTTGATCTCAGTAAATGTTTTTATTTATACTATTCTTATCTTTTATTCTTATCTTACACTGTTAGAAAAACCCGCTTACAATCAACAGTATTTAGTTCACGCACCAAGCCATGAAGATCCGTTGTAATATATCAACGATAATTCTGCTTGATATCAATTTACGGCCTGTACGCTAAATTCTAATTACATTCACTTGAATTCTACTTACTTCAATCATCAGAAATCGAAACAAGCATAATCCTGCTTACGTCAATTACAGTGATCCGGCGTTCAGACACGTACCGGCACTCAATTCAATCAGAATACTACTTGGATTCTGCATTAACCAGAATTCTGCTTACTTCAATTAAAATTTGACTCTCTTCAAGTAAATTCTAACAGAGATCAATAATGTATGTATTTAAAGTATCTTGAATAATACTGACATTGCTTTCTCTCAATTCTCATTTAAAAATTTGATGTGATTCTAATTTTACTCATATCAACTAGTGTTTAGGCTAATTCAAGTAAAATCATTCTGACCAGAAAACATCAAATTTCAAACGATATATCAATGAATGTCTTCTATATACTGGTTATATTGGCCTGAAAAGCACCCACACGTGACACAAGATCAATTAACTCCAAAAATAAAAATAAATTTAATTTATTTTAATCCAACGTTATTTATATATGGTTCCAAAAAAAGAATATAATTAGAAAAGAACTTAAACCAAAAAGTAATATAAATGTTTTTAAAAATAGATTTAATTCCGAAAAATAGAAAAATAAGATTAAAATACATTTTAAAGAAAAAGAAAACCTTTTAAGTTTTTTCCGTTCGGGTTTTTTTTTTGTTTTTCGTTTTTTTGAATTCTTAATTGACACATATTTAGCAGTGAAATATTTATTCTACCTTCAGAGTTACAAGGAAGAGGAAATTGGAGAGAAGTATCCGATTAAGTGATAGGACATAATCTAGTATTAGGACGTTCTTATAAGGACACAATGCCTTCCTCGTCCTCCTCCTCCTCGTCCTCAGATGAGGACGGGATAAATGAGTTGAACGTAAGCATGAAAAGTGCAGGACTCCTTGATAATCTCTGGGAACGCCAACAGAAGAAAGTAAGAAAAGATGAAATGTCGTCTTTAATTTGTTTTTTAGTGGAGAAATTAAATACTAAATACAACATCAAAAAGAGGGACAAGATAAGTTCATTGACATACCTTGTCATTTATGGACAAATAATTCGACTTTTTTCCTAAGAATTCTGATGGATTTACTTGTAGGATTTCATTTCTAGTTCAACCATATTTATTGTTTCTATTGGTGGCGCCGTAAGGGGGAGTGAAGGGGGGTAGCCACTCTGCTAGAAATGGAAGAGGGGGGGGGGAAGACGGAAAATAGCAGTGACATCCTTCATCTGGATAAATTTGGAACTTAACTACAGAGAAGATGTTCCTTTAGTTAGATTTTTAACATTTGAGTCTACAAAATTTTGCATGTCCCGCCATTTAATCGTCAGGGGTGTGACAGAAATAAACAAATAAGCTTTATAACTTTCAGAGGAAGAGGGGAAATTTTTACAATGTGGTGATAAAAATCTGCTGCGCTTCGCGTACAATATTTAATTTAATATATTTCCCCACTCCTTGACATAAAATCGTAAGCCGCCCCTGCTGAAAGAAAAATTATCCAGTATTTTCATTTCTCTAGTTGAATGATATTTATATATTCTAGTAGGCAGGCTAACAATGGTGGAATATATTTGTCCTGCGAATAAGAATATATATTCATTTAATCATCAACCATTGTTGGGGAATACGGTGTATGTAATTTTAAACACAAGATGGACAGATCAACATTTATCACTTGTTATTAGAGAACTGCGTTTTCTTTTTAGTAAAATGTTATAATAATCTACGATAAGTGAACATGTTTTTTGATTTTTATTGATGATTTTCGATGAAATTCTAAAATTTTATGCAAGTGTTAAAAATTGTGAAAATGATAACACCGATGATAATGATACTTGTATTGTTTAGACCTTTACTGCTTGGGTGAACTCCCACCTGAGGAAGGCTGGCACACAGATTGAGAATATCGAGGAGGATTTCAGGTTCGTTTTGTACAACTCTAAATTTTTTAATTTTGCACTCTTAGACGAAAAGGAAAAATTAGCAACATGCTGAAAGAAAAATTAAAAGAAAAGCGTGAAGCTTCGAAATTTGTATCTTTTAGGATATTTATATAAATGCCATAATCTGGATTAGAATTTACATAATATTATCCTCTGGAATTATTCTGGTAAAAGCGGGATAAGTAATTAGAATAATAACAATAATATTAATGATGATAATAATTAATGTTAATTCAATGTTTATTTAGAAATGGTTTGAAGTTAATGTTGCTGCTTGAAGTTATATCAGGAGAAACTCTACCAAAACCTGACAGGTTAACAATATTTTTAATTTAAAAAAATGTATTTTTCAATGATTTTAAACAAAATTAAGTTCAAAGATAAAAGCAATTTGAAATATTATTCAAAAATCAGAATTTGAGAAATTTATAATAGTGTACGCACTTGTTTATCATTTTTGATAAAAAGTGTTTTTACGTTTGTACTACTATGGACTATTATTCAGGTTGAACGTATTGGGCATTTTTTTCACTGAAAATCATAAAATCCAATTTGCATCAAAATTTGTCTACAAAATAATTGAAATTAATTTTGTTCTTATAATTTTCAAACTGATTCAGTTTTTTTTTTCTTTATTTGTTTAGATTATAAATTATGATTAATGTAAGCAAAAAGTTGAACAATAAATATCATTATAGGTGTAAAGTTTTTCACAGTGAGTTCAAAAATGTGGAGAGCAAAAAAATCTTTATTAGTAAACAAATTAAATGCAAAACAGAAAAGCTGACGTTTTTGCTTCAGACAATTTAAGAAATATCAAAATAAATTTTTCAGTGGTTCGAGGCGAATCTTAATATCTTTATCTTGATGCATTAAAAAAATATAAGTCCGACCTTGCTTAATGCTTATGATGTATGTTTTGTTTTTTATTCGTGATTTCTGAGTTTTAACTTTTATTTTTTTTTCGTTAATTTGATAATGCATATTTAAAAAACAAAATTTACTAAAAATATTACTTCTATATAATATTACTACCATATAATATTCAGGGGAAAGATGAGGTTCCACAAGATTGCCAATGTAAACAAAGCTTTAGATTTCATCGCCAGCAAGGGGGTCAAACTTGTCTCCATCGGGGCAGAAGGTAAATAATAACAATAACAACAACAATAATAATAACAATAACAACAACAATAACAACAATAGCAATAATAACAACAATAGCAACAATAGCAACAATAACAACAATAGCAACAATAACAACAATAGCAACAAAAACAACAATAACAACAATAACAACAATAACAACATTAATAACAATAACAACATTAACCACAATAACTAAAATAAAATAAAAACAATAACAGACAAAAAAAAACAATAAAACTCACAATTCACATCCAAAAAAATACAACAAGAACAATATTAACAACAAAACATTAGTTTTTCCAGTTCAGTTATAAACTGGCTTATAAAGAATATAAATCCACAAATCTGCTTGAACTGACTCCGAGGTTAGGCAGTACAAATTATGTGATTTTCTTATATTTTTGTGTTTATCAAATGTTGAAGGGACAAAAGATAAACTTTAAAGAAACCGTTTTTTTAAACAGCTTTAATATTACAAGGAATACTGCAAAAATAAAAAATAAATTATTAAAGAATTATCGAAAGTCGAACAGTAATTTGTAATACAATCATTATTCTGACGAATAATTGTTTAAAACATTTTTGAATTCCTTATCTTCTACAAACTGTTTATATACAGTGGGAGCCAGTAAACAGTGGTATAGGAAGAGCAACCTTTAGAAGTTGATTTTAACTTTTTTAACTACTGGGAAAAATATTTCCTAAATAACAATATCAAATGTACATAGATAAATAGATATATCAGTTGAAACGCAACAATCTTCTTATAACATTTTATTCATAAACAAATTGTTTCATGCTTTAGATAAATAGATATATATTTGACTAAATATTTAATTAAAAACAATTTCAATTGCACAATTTTTACATTTTAATTTTTAAATTTAAATTTTAATTACATTAATTAATTAATTAATTAGAATTTGAATTACATAAGATTACGAAAATGTTGTTTTCCTTTTCTCACAGTTTTATCGGTCTCGCTGGCACTACATACTACTTAATTTAAACATTTGTATGCGCTTTTTTTCTATAAATAAGTATTTTTTTATATTTAAAATTTCAAGGGTGAAAAGGGATATTTTCTCTCTATTGAAAGCTTGAGTATAAAAGTTTTATAAAAGTTTTATTTCCAAATATCTGTTTCAACATTCTAGGTCCGATATATGTTGAACTAAAATTAAATTCTCAATTTCCCAATATTTTTATCTATTTTTCATCTAAAATATAATATTTGAAATCCAGTTAACATATTTTCAAGTTGAATAGTGTTCAAACAAATAATTTCCGGCAAGAATTTGATAAAAAATTTATTAAATTTTCACCCAGTTATGAAGTACTCTTTTTCTCTTGTAAACAATATTTATTTTTGGGAATTTAAACCTGTGTTGGAGTAAAAAGTGGGAATAACTGGCTTGTTAAGTCTAATTTTTCATGTTGCTTCAAACTTCGCAAGGTCTTTAAAATACAAATTGTAATGAGAAATCAGTTTTTGATGACTACCTCTCTTATCATATCTGTGTTTTATATATTCATCGATATTCAGTATATCCGGGGTGTATTTTTACCAAATTTCCCGCAATACGATTTTAAGAGATTAAAGGAGGGGGATGCTACATTATTTTTATAATGATTTAAAACATAAATTATATCAAAAGAAAACACATCTCTGAATTGGGGGCATAACCAGTAAGAATAGGAAAACTGTGGAAAAGAAGGACGACATATAAGCAATATTTAAGCGTAATTAATGTGGTTACAAGTGTCAACGCTAATACTTTTCCTACTGTACCTTAGATATCACTAGTTAAGTGAAATGGTTTGTGAACACTGTAGTCCTTCATTAAAATGATATCTTGAGTCCAAAAGTCGTCTTCCAATAAATAAAGTTTCTGTAAATATATAAAATATTCTCGAGAATTATAAAGAAAAAGTCATCCCGTCTTGTTTTTATACTGGTGTGATAAATCTACTTTTTGTCAACTATACTGGAACCAGCTGGGCTACCTTATCTACAATATTTTAAAGGGACTGTAAACGTAATTTTAGGTGGCCCTTCGGTTATAGAGTGTCATGCCCGATTCACAAGGGTACCCTGTAAACCTTTGCCTAATCAAGAATAAATAAGATCCATATTTTTTAAAATAAATTTTTTTTTCTAATTTTTTTCAATTAGTTGTGAATCGGGTATACCTCTGTAAATACGTGTATAGTCCCTTTAAAGGACAAACTTTTCTGAGATACTAGTAGAAACCTGTCAACACAGTGCACTTAAAGGGCTTTAAAATTTATATGATTGAACCTCCATTTCAAAAAGTGCAAATAAGTTAAAAACATTCTGAAAAGTTCTCATTTACGTTAAAAAGGCGTGACGATATTTTTTTCTGATTAAAAAAATAGTATAAACCACCTAATTTTTATCCCTAAATTATTTCTCGTGATCCAATATATATATTTAAATTATTTATTTTAGAAATTGTTGATGGAAACGTTAAGATGACCCTTGGTATGATCTGGACAATTATCCTCAGGTAACGCCCCCTTTAATTTCAGGGTATTCCCCCCCCCCCCGTTATATGGATTAAGCAAAAATCTAAATGTTCAGTTTTATGAACTGTTTATCTTTCTAGCTTAAAGATAATTCAATTTTTTCCCTTTTTAAAATTCACTTTAAAATTTGAGATTGAAATTCATGTTCCTCTTTATTGAGAAGGTGGTAGTTCGATATCGAACCTTAACTCAATAAACGGAAATATATTTAAATAAATTTCTAGTTTTAAACTTTCTTTAGACATTTAACATTTCACTTATTCAACGGTGGGGAGCGTTTTAATTTTCTATTTTCAATTGTTTTGATTTTTCAAATTTCGGAGAAACTATATTTTTGAATATATTTTTGATAATATTTCTGAGCAAATGATCTTCAAATGAAAATTTTAATTTTGTTACATATTAAAAAAACATATTGCTTAGTAATAATAATTAATTTAAAAAAGAATCATAAAAATCATTTCAAGAATCGTGAATATTCCATTAAGTTGTGGTGTGTAATACTTTATATTTGCTGTGAGTATCCGGATATTAAATTGTATTGGTTTATCTAGGTTTAAATGTTCCTTAAGGTTTATTCATTTTTATGTATATATATATTATATTCTAGGCTTTTAGGGCAATTCGCGCCCATTTTCCATTTAAATTGTGAACATGTTCTCTTTGTGTACAAAAAAAGAACAAAAAAGTTTTCAACACAATTTTTTTTTAATCATTTATATACCTTCCCTGGGGTCACGTGATGCCCCACTAAAAGGGGGAACATTTTAAGTGAACTTACAAGAATTTTTTTTTATGGGAGAATATTGTCCATGAAAAGCGCCAAGTGGTGGTTAACAAATAAACCCATGCTTAGTTCGAAAATAAGTCTTGTTAAAAGACTAAAAAAGTTCAAAGCCTATGAAATCTAAATGTTTCTATTTGCAGGTTTGCAATCCAGGATATCTCTGTAGAGGAGATGACCGCCAAGGAAGGATTGTTGCTCTGGTGCCAGCGCAAGACTGCTCCCTACAAGGATGTGAGCGTGCACAACTTCCACTTGTCCTGGAGGGACGGTCTCGCCTTCTGCGCTCTCATTCATAGACATCGTCCCGATCTACTCGACTACTCCAAACTCTCTAAGGTGAGGAGACCGTGTTTCGTTCTCGAACGCAACTAGAGGATTTTTGAAAGGGATTCTTCGAAGGGAATAATTTTGAGTTATGCCGATTTTTATAATAAACGAAGATATAATGAGAGAATTTTTCTCTCCAATTTTTGCAAATGAGATATAGTATGGTATGGCTAATATGTTTTTTTTGATACTGAATAAAGTTGTTGAGAAGAAGAAGATATTTTTATAATAATCATTTTAATTTAGGATAATCCTCTCGAGAACTTAAACCTCGCCTTCGATATCGCCGAGAAGTATCTTGATATACCTAAGATGTTGGATCCCGAAGGTAAGTCATATTTTCCCGCCACTTTTTTCTAAGAACCGCCATAATAACTTATTTTACAGTTTGAAAATGCGCGCGTATATATTTAAACTTATAAAACTATATTCGCATTTTATTTGATAACTTTATAACTCATAAAACTGTTAGGTTACAGTAAATTTTCACGTTTATTTAAAATAGATAAGTGTTTTTTCTTCGAAAAATAAACATTACAAAAATGACATTAAACTCTTTTATCAAACTTGTGTTGGTAATAATACAAACACTGTTTACTCGTCCTTCATTCCTTGTCGGGTTTCCTTTAACCCTATTTGGCCTGGGGGAGGGGGGTTTACTCTAAAATTGTTTTCAGGCTTTTCTAACCATGCCTTTCACTTAAGGCTAAAAGCTGGGCTTTTATACCTACTGAGTCCTCAGGCAAACTGCCTTAGTGCATTTTACCTATACCAGAATATATCTTTATTTAGACCTACTTCCAGTCATTGAATTTCAACATTTTATAGCTCCTGGGAAAGCCTATAACAAAAGCAAGCAGATTGCACAATTTTGCAAAGAAATTTTGAACAGATTTTTGCACAGACGCCTTTAAAGGGAATTTGTACATTTTCAGTTTTTCTTGAATGCACATTTAGGTTTTAAAAATTTTGCAAATGTTTTTGCACATTTTAATTCGAGGGGTCAAGGGCTTTTCAAAAATAGTTTATTGTATTTTGCGCATTTTTTGCTTTTTAACTAGATTTCGCAATAAATATTTGGGGTTTTGCAAATTTGCCATTTTTTTGGCAGATTATTGCAGTAAGTAGAGCCCAAGGGCATTCCGAAAACATATCAAATGTTATAGATTTGCATCACAATAAAAAATAGAGGGGGGGGTAAATTTGTCCCCCCCCCCCCCCCCAAGGCAGCCAGTCAGTAAACGAGACGTCAAGCTAAATAGGGTTAATGTGTATTATTAATGTAAAAGAGTTTAAAATTAATTTTCTCCGTTTCCAAATTCCTGGTCGCGATTTGCGTCTGTTATATTTTCTTCAATGGTTTTCTTGTTCTCCTACCTACTTGTTATACCTCTAGTTATCTACTCCTGCTGCTAGCATACCTCTAGTATTCCTACTCCTACTCCTAGTATACCTCTAGTTCTCATACTCTTACTCATAGTATACCTATAGTTCACTACTCCTAATCCTACTCCTAGTATACCTCTAGTTCTCCTACTCCTACTCCTGGTATACCTCTAGTTCACTACTCCTACTCCTACTCCTAGTATACCTCTAGTTCTCTTCCACCTACTGTTATTATACCTATAGTTCTCCTACTCCTAGTTTACCTCTAGTTCTCCTACTCCTACTCCTAGATTACCTCTAGTACACTACTCCTACTCCTAGACTTGTTGAATAACGAGAAGCCGGACGAACGTCAAATCATGACATACGTCTCTTGCTATTATCATGCCTTCCAAGGGGCAATGCAGGTAGACACCCCCCCCCCCTCCATGCCGGTAAGAAAACCTTTCATGACGACGGTTATCTAACTCCCCAACCCCGCCACCCATTCTGTGTTTGCTGTTAGTTCTTGCATGCTAATCTACAGTTTTTAATTTCAGATTTATTCAGCTAATTCAACATTTTATTGTAATTAATCAAACAGTTATTATTTGTGTGGGCTAAAACTAAAGTTTAAACTAATTAAAGTTTGTTTACCTAGTTTAAGCATTGAACATGAATTGTAGTTTGTAACAAGTCTTTTCCCTGGTTTAAGTTGAAACAATGAAATAGAAATCAAATATCAAATTTAGTTTCTTAACTTTAAACTCGGATCTAAACTCGGATTTAAGTTGTCACTTTCCTAACAAATATTTTAAAGCTTTGCCTTACCGTGTATAAAATATAAGAAATAAAACTAGAAAATCAAATTCAAAATATAAAATGTTACGTCTAGGTCAGGATTTTGCGTTTTATCTAGATATTGTAAAGGTTATTAGATTAGAAGTTAAATTTGGCATTCACTTTTTTTTGCGTGACATTTGTTTTTTATTTGTATGTTGCCAATAATAAATCTTAAAGGTCATTGTACTTAAATTTCATCACGATAAAATTTAGTACAGTAATCTGTACAGTACTGTAATCTGTACACTACCGTTTTGTGTGCAGTTCAGTAATCTGTACAGTATAGTAACCTGTACAGTTCAGTAACCTGTACAGTACAGTAACCTGTACAGTACAGTAACCTGTACAGTACAGTAACCTGTACAGTACAGTAACCTGTACAGTACAGTAACCTGTACAGTACAGTGACCCGTACAGTACAGTAATCTGTACACTACAGTAATCTGAACTATTAATCTGTACAGTACAGTACTCTGTACTAGTAATCTGTACAGTACAATATATTGCATAAATACTGCAGAATATTGCAAGTATTCTAATATTCTGTATGAGCCTGTATTTAATCTAATTTAAACTTGATGAGAGGAGAATACAAACTCGGGATTTAAATTCTAAAATGCAACGAGTTAATGTTTAAGTATCACAACTCCTAAATACCTTGTTACAAAATTAAAGGGAAAGTTATTATATTTTCTACTAATTTTAATTTTTTTAATTTAAATTGCCAAGTTTTAGTAACTTACAGGAGTAAGGAGGTTTCTATGGTTTCTTTTTTTTTTGACTCACTCTTAAAATACATTTATACTTTAATTGTCTCTTTAAGTTGGAAGGTATTTTGTTGGATGATTCACCATTAGAATAATGTCCGGATTTTAAACCTAAGTTTTATCATTTTTAAAGAACAAAACTGATATTATTTTGCGGCTTATTTTTTATTTAAAATTTATTTTGTGTTACATACTAAAATATTTTTCAACCCTGATTTTTCCCAGTGTACATTAACAGGGTTAACCACATAGGATGAGACTTTAAAGACGACATTTTTACTCTGATTTTAATTTATTGTGGCAAATGTTTTAAATTTAAATGACACATTAGCTTGATGTTCTATTAAAAAAAATCAAAAAAATCAGAGGCGTAATTATGGGTGAATGGGGGGAGCATAGGTTCACATTCCCTTGAACAGGAAAAATTTGAGACCAATAAAGAGGAAATACCATAAAAATTCAAAGATTTCACTTAACAAATTTCAATTGCGGGATTGTCAATCTTCAACAGTAAATGACTCCCCCCCCCCTTACATTACACCCCAGTTGCACCTCTGATGCAGATTTAAAAAATGTTTACAATCTTCTCAAAGTCTGACTCTATGTATAGTGAGAACTAGAAAACAATGGAATAGGAAGACGACAATAAAATAATAATTAAGTGTATTTTATGCTGTTACAAAGCAATTAGTTTAACTAGATCCTTTTTAAATCCCTTATTAAGTAAATTGAGTTTGTTTACACAGCTCAATGGCGAGTCTCATGTTCAGTGGACTATTTAAAGTCATAACTTAAGTCTAAAAGTCGTCTTCCCATATCAGAGTATTCTGGTTATCACTGAATGACCCCTGTGTTGACCTACTAGCTGTGTGTTGTACTAACCTAACCCTAGATTTGTCGAGCTCTGCAATGCCTGATGATAGAGCTGTTATTACCTGCGTTTCATCATACTATCATACCTTCTCAGGGGCACAAAAGGTATAAAGGTGGGAAGGGGGGGGGGGTAATAATTATAGGGGGTTGGTAATAATTATAGAGGGTGGGTAATAATTATAGGGGGGGGGGGGGGGTGTTATAATTGTAGAAGTAGGAAAAAGTGGGAGTTTAGAAGTACATTTATTGCTTCTACTTCTAGATATAAATACAGTATCCTACACTACTGGTTTGCGGATTTTGTAACCCTCTTTTGGGGATTTCATCCTCAACAGAAGTCCCTCCTAAGTCTAGAGCATAGAGGGAGTTGAGACTGATAATTATCTCCTTGTAAGTGTTCACGGAAAAGGAATAGAAGGAGTTCTGGTGATGATTGATCATTATTCCCCAATAGATGTTTTTTGAATTTCTAATCTGCCCCCTCTCTACGTCATGATCAACCTTGTGTAAGGCTGGCCAGTGGCCATTTGAAGAGATCAGTTGTAGTGAAGGCTAGTTGGGGCATAGCTAGATTCAACCTGTAGAGAACTGGCGTCCAGAATATCTACGATTAGGTTAAAGATGGTAGCTGAGATACTTGATAGCTCCAGAAACAGCTGTTTAGCTCCGGGAGTAGCTGTTTAGCTAATTAGCTCCTGGAGTAGAAAGCTGTGTAGCTGATACCTTCTGGAGGGCTGAAGTTTAGCTTTTTAGCTCCAGGAGTAGCTAAGGTTTAGCTTATTAGCTCCAGGAGTAGCTGAGGTTTAGCTTATTAGCTCCAGGAGTATCTGAGGATTAGCTTATTAGCTCCAGGAGTAGCTGAGGTTTAGCTTATTAGCTCCAGGAGTAGCTGAGGATTAGCTTATTAGCTCCAGGAGTAGCTGAGGTTTTTGATGTTTGTTTAAAGCCTATAAAAGGGGATTATGATAATGGAAAATTAGGTAATTAGATTGAAAAGGGTTATTGAACTATAAAATTACAGGAATTGAATTGCATTCTTTGGTGTTCATGATTTAGATTTTACTAATTAAAATTTTGTTTTTAGATTTTAGAGTGTTATTTAGTAGTTTTTATGTTACCTTTACATCCTCTTCATTTGTTATTTGAAGTGGAAGACTGCAAAGTTTGATTTTCAAAATGTCCATAATATTTGGATTCTTTTTTCTAACTGAGGGAGAAACTCTTGTATCTAAAGTTAAAGCTTTGCCTTCAGAGCTAAGACGGTTCCTTTCCCATCGGATTAGCTGGATGTCCGCAGCGATTAATTTTTCCCGATAAATCCTCCAAAATTAATGTTTGTTAGGTTGATATCGAATAAAGTCGTTAAACCAAACAAAAGTTTCGCCCCCGGTCGTCTTCCATTTTTAAAAAAAATTCAATTAAAAGCTGTGAAAGATATATTTTATTTATACTCCAGGCTGAGATGGCCGCAAACAGGATCTGTAAGGTCCTCAAGGTCAACCAGGACAACGAGAGGTTGATGGAGGAGTACGAGAGGCTGGCCTCCGATCTCCTGGAGTGGATTAGGTACTTAATTAAAGGGACTGTACAAGTAATTTTAAGTTACTTTTCATTTAAAGAGGGAGGTAATAATTCGATACACTTGAACCTTAGCGAAAGAAAAAGAATTAAGATATCTACATTTTTCTGTTCAAAACATGATCACGTCCCGTTTGGATTTCGGCCATGTAACTCTCTAAATGGGGGCCACTCGAAATTACAAATTATTAAGAAGTTACTATGTAAACTTATTAACAATTAAAAAGATTTAAATATTTGAAAAAAAATTGTTAACATTTTAAACATTTAAAAAATAAATAGATTTTATTCTTCGATTTATAAGATTGAATAAATTTGTCGTATTCAATCTTCCTTTTAAGATAAAATTTAAGATTTATGTGCACTCACGTCTGATGAAATTAATGCATTAAATAAAAATGTGACATTGTTTATTCTAAATTTAAACAAATTTCAAAATGTTAATGAATTAATTGAATTAAAAATAGAAAAATTATGAATACAAACCGAACAGCAAAGTATTTGCGAAAGAAATATATTTATTTTATATTTTGTTGTTTGTGGTCATTTAGGTTTCACAATTTGGTGCATCAAATTCTATTCTAATTTTATTTGTCTAGGCGAACCCTGCCCTGGCTGGAGTCTAGACAATCCGGGAACTCATTGACAGCTGTACAGAAGAAACTGGAAGAGTACAGGGAGTACAGGTACACTATAGATACAGTACAGGTAGTACAGGTACACTATAGATACAGTACAGGGAGTACAGGTGCACTATGTATCTAGTACAGGGAATACGGTAAACTAAAGTTACAGTACAGGGAGTACAGGTACACTATTAAAACAGTACATGGGAGTACAGGTACACTATATATCTAGTACAGGGAGTACAGGTACACTATATATCTAGTACAGGGAGTACAGGTACACTATTCAAACAGTGCATGGAGTACAGTTACACTATGTATTGGTAATATTAGACAATATTTTGGTTTGTTGTTGTTTACATTTATCAAATCCTAAATTCTATCGTTTTTCTCTTCGTTAATTTTTTTAGCTTTATATCTTTTTCTTGTTTTCTACTCTCCATATTTCTATACATTTCCACCATCTATCTATTTATCTATTTATCTATTTATCAGTTTTATGTATTTCTCTTTTTATCTATTTATTTATTTATCTATTTATCCATTTATCTATCTATTTATCTTTCTATTTAGACGTAAGCACAAGCCCCCACGTGTTGAGCAGAAGGCAAAGCTTGAAACCAACTTTAACACTCTTCAGACCAAGCTTAGGCTTTCAAACAGGTACTTAGTTAGCACTTGCAACAGTTAAAAACTTGTTTTATGGGAAAAATAATATAAAAGAGGGGTAATTATTTCCCAAGTTGGGGCGGGGGGGGGGGGTTATTAATTAATTATTTTCCTGAATTTTCAATTACTATAATTATCTTTTCTTGTTCAGACCAGCATATATGCCCACTGAGGGTAAGCTTATCACTGACATCCAGCGCGCTTGGAACGGACTTCTGGGGTCAGAGAAGACATTCGAGGAGTGGCTTCTTGCTGAACTTATGCGCTTGGAGAGACTTGAACATCTGGCGAAGAAGTTCAAGCACAAGGCTGATATCCACGAGGCCTGGACTAGTGGCAAGGAGGAGATGCTCAGCTCCCAGGTTAACATTAAAAACCCTTGATATTCCCAACAGTGGGCTCCCATGATCCATTTTGCTCACAAAGCATCCATCGTTACACTCTGGATGTTTTGAAAACAGCATTGGTCTCATAAACCCTTGCGAAAGAAAAATGCCCGTTCTCTGTAAATTATAGTTGTAAAAAGTGTAGTTTAAAAAAGTATAGTTGTAAATCAGAAAATTTTTAAAATTTTAAGATCTGTATATTATGAATTTGCTTTTTCTTACACTATTCTAAACTTTGACCCAGATAGAAAATATATGCAAAATACTTCCCAATATAACAACACAACGTGTACTTTATATTATGTACTTTATTGGTAAAAATAAATTCTGCAGGATTACAAGAACTGCAAAATCTTTGAGCTCAAGGCCATGAAGAAGAAGCACGAAGCTTTCGAGTCTGATCTTGCCGCACATCAGGTACATAAATCTATTTTTAAACTAAATTTCTTTTTGAATTCTCGTCATATTTAAATTTGTCTGATTTCTTCTACTTAATTTCTAAATTTTTTTCGAAAATTAATCCTTTTAGCTCGGTAAATTTAATTCATATTTACTCAGCCCCATGTATAGCCATAATTAAGTATATTTTTGTAAGTTTAAATGCTCTAGGATTTGGTAGAGCAGATTACTGTAATTGCTCAGATGCTAATGCTATTAAAATTACAAGTTTAAATGCTCTAGAATCGTCAGATTGCTGCCATTGCTTAGGAGTTAAATGCTCTTGAACTAACAAGTTGAAATGCTCTAGGATCGTGTAGAGCAGATTGCTGCAATCGCTCAGGAGTTAAATGCTCTTGAAATAACAAGTTTAAATGCTTTAGGATCGTGTAGAGCATATTGCTGCCATTGCTAATGAGTTAAATGCTCTTGAAATAACAAGTTTAAATGCTTTAGGATCGTGTAGAGCATATTGCTGCCATTGCTCATGAGTTAAATGCTTTTGAAATAAAAAGTTTAAATGCTCTAGGATCGTGT
The DNA here is from genome assembly GCF_000591075.1 of Eurytemora carolleeae. Taxonomy (NCBI): domain Eukaryota; kingdom Metazoa; phylum Arthropoda; class Copepoda; order Calanoida; family Temoridae; genus Eurytemora; species Eurytemora carolleeae. Next base: position 51,621 of record NW_019396326.1, on the reverse strand, counting down.
TGAGCAGAAATCTGCCATTGCTCAAGAGTTAAATGCTCTTGAAATAAAAAGTTTAAATGCTCTAGGATCGTGTAGAGCAGATTGCTGCAATCGCTCAGGAGTTAAATGCTCTTGACTACTGGGACAGCGCCGCCGTTAACACTAGGTAATTCTGATAACTCATAATTTCTAGATTCAAATGATGAAGAGTACTTGCTGATAATTTTCATTAACTCAATTTTCCTTGGAAATGTTTGGTTAAGAACTTCCATTTAGCTTCTTCTTGGAAATGTGTGCAATGTGCATACTTTCGGGGAATTTTATTGAAAGAGAATTTACATTAATCCATTACGCATAAAATTTCTAATCTTTTTCAAAAACATTTCTTCAGGCAAAATCGGGTTCTTTCTTTCTTCCACAATTTTTAAACAAAGATCATTTCCAACTTGAGATTTCTAGCCACAGAGCTTTTTATTTCTGCAGTTCTTTTGTAGCAAATATTTGATTCTAGGATTTTTTCAGAAACGATTTTAACGAGTTTATGGAGATAATTTAAGAATTTTTGGTTTAAATGGTCATGTAGGGGAGGGTCAATTTAAAATTAATTTTTTCCCCGTCAAATTTTACTTGGTAATCTTAATCACACCTGGTGTGTTCAGGTGCCAGAAGATCTGTGATCAGTGGGACAGGTTGGGCACACTCACCCAGCAGCGTAGGCACGGTATGGACGAGGCAGAGAAGGTTCTCGAGAGAGTTGACAGCCTTCATCTTGAGTTTGCCAAGCGTGCTGCGCCCTTTAACAACTGGTTGGACGGAACTAGGGAGGACCTGGTCGATATGTTCATCGTCCACACCTTGGACGAGATCCAGGGACTGATTGATGCGCATGCGCAGTTCAAGGCAACCCTCGGGGAGGCAGATAAGGAGTTTACCGCTATTATAACTCTTATTCATGATTGTGAGAACTTTGCTCGTCAATATAATGTTCCTGGAGCAACCATTAATCCTTACACTAATCTGACAGGTAATAGTAGGGTGGGATTAAAGGTCATCTTTCAATCAATTATCAAGATCGCCAATCAGGCGACAGGCGACATTTAGCAAGGGGGGTGCAAGTATTTCTCGCGTAGCGCTAAATTTTTTTTGCCCTGCCCCCTCCCTTCTAAACATTTCTGCTCAATTTTTTTTATTTAAGGGCATTGTCAAAATTTATGAAGAGGCTTTTTTTAATCTAATTATTTTTTATTTATTTATTTTTAATTATTTTGTGTTGGGCGCAAAACTTCTTAATTTTGGAGTATTATCTTTAAAAAAGTAGGGGCCTTTTTTTTTAGATAGGGCTGTAAATTTTAAAGTTGGGTGATCAAAAATTAAATTTAGGTGCATATTAAAAATATTTGATGGCATTCTTAAAAACTATGGGTTATAAATGTCGAATAAAGGGCAAAATTAAATTCTGGTGAGGCAATTTGAATAAGAAAGTGTGAGTGCAATTTTAAAAATCCAATTTTGGGGACATTTTTAAACGAAATATGAGTTTGCTTTATAAATGAGAGTCTCGTTTAAACAAACAACTACTGTGGGGGCATATTTTGTTCTTTCGAGAAAATATGCTATTTTGGAACTTTATGGCCCCCTGTTAAGGACTTCTTGCACCCCCTACAGGAAGGGCAAGCCTTCTCAAGGGTGGAGCTCCGCCCCCTTAATCAGGCTAGGGGGGTCTATCCCCTATTGCCTGCCCCCCTTCTTGTGCTCCTGGCGCCAATATATTGATACATGCTGAGACGAAAGCTATCATAATTTTGACCCATATTCCTTTAAAATTGAAGCAACTGTGAAATCTTTATATTGGGTGTATTAAAAATCATTAATTAAGTTTATTAGATACAACTTAGGGCAATGACCTAGCACTTTCCTTGAAAACAATTTGGAAATTTCCTGTATATTCATGATGAATGCGCTCTTGATAGATCAGTACAATGTTTAGTCTATTAAATATTGACATATCATCTTTGGTTTGAATATAGTTGTTAAATTCCACTTCAGTTTGTAGATCACTGCAAGCTATTTGAAAATCTGAAAAATGAGAAAAATGAATTTAAATTCAACAAAATTTTACCCTCGTACAATAGATAGACTACTGCAAGCAAATGCAAATATTCTGAACATTTTTTCTATTGAATATTAAAACCTTTTATGCATGTATTCCGTGAAGCAGAAGTTTGAAGAGTATTTAATATTTTATGGTTTGCTCTACATTTCCTACGGGCATTCAATTCAAACTATCTGTCTAGCTAACTATCTGTTCAGCAAGAGAACTATTTAGCTAGTTCTGTTTAGATATTCATATTTTTAGCTAGCTATTTTTATAGCTTGCAATTTTTATACCTAGCTATTTTTATTTGATTTGATTTGATTATAGCTAGCTAGCCATCTGTCTAGCTATCTATCTGCCTAGCTAACTTTCTGTTTATCTATCTATCTGTCAATGTTAATAGTTTAGAGCTATTGGTTCCTGTGTCTGAATGTTTAAAAGTTTACTGAATTGAAGAATTGAATTACGTATTCCTTTTACTCTAGCAAAAATGCAAAGTTGCAAAAGAAAATTTTTAACTTTTTGGTTTCTTTTCAAGTTTTAACATCCAATATTTTCTGAGAATATTTGTTTCGATTTAATGTTGCTTTCTTTTGAAAGATTTTTCTGTGTGATGCAATTATAGCCGTGAATAAAGTAAAGTATTGATGACATTTAAATGCTATTAAAGATATAGGTCATAATTCTTGTGCAGCTATTTCTATCAATATATTATGATTAAAAGACTATATTTTTTGACATAGATTTTCTTTCTTGAGATTTCGATAACATTAAAAAAACAATAAGGAGAACCCTTATTTCAGGTCCTACACATTTTTACGCAATCGGTTTCAATGCTATTGGCAACTGTGATTATTATATACACCTGTTATTTAGGAAAGGATGTACAGTCTAAATGGAATGAAGTGAAGACCCTTGTTCCCCAGCGAGATCAAACACTTCAGGAAACAACAATCAATCAATCAATATATCGATTAAGCAAGCAATTAATAAATCAATATATCAATCAAAATATTTATTAAGCAAGTAATTAAGTGATCAATCAATCAATATAGGGATTAAGCAAGCAATTGATTAATCAATATACCAATCAATATATCAGTTAAGCAATTAATCAATTAATTAATAAATCAATATATTCATATCAATCAAGCTAGTAATTAATAAATAATTATATCAAACAATATTTGAATTAAGCAAGCAGTTAATCAAGCAATATATCAATCAATATATTAATTAAGAAATATATTAATCAATTTCCCAATTATGCAAGGAGCTAATTAATCAATTTACCAATTATGCAAGCAGCTAATTAATCAATATATCAATCAATATATTAGTTCAGCAATATATTAATCAATTTATCAATTATGCAAGCAGCTAATTAATCAATTTATATCAATCAATATATTAATTAAGTAGTATATTAATCATTATATCAATTATGCAAGCAGCTAATTAATCAATATTTCAATCAATATATTAATTAAGCAAGTAGTTAAGTAATCAATTTATTAATTATATCAATTAAGCAAGCAATTAATTAATCAATTTATTAATCAATATATCAATTAAGCTTGCAATTAATTAAGCAATCAACCAATCAATCAATTCATCAATTATTCAGTCAACTAATTTTTCTAAATAACAATCTCTTATTTAATCTAAATATTAATTAATCAATTAATTGATTAATATTCCAACCAACCAATCAATTAATCAACCAATCAATATATGAGTCAAACACCATCAAATAATGTTTATCGGTCAATTTAATAAATACTAATGAATCAATTAATTGTTCATTCAGTCATTCAATAAATACTAGTTAATCAGGCTTTTAATAAAAAATCAATAAAAGGGACATTTTGACACTTTATAACACCAAATGAACAGCGTAAGGTCTTAAAAATTAATATCAATAATTCAGTCAATCATTCCGTATAACTATTTATAACACTTTTATTTTGGTTCGCAGTGTTATAAAGTTTTTGGACAGAAATTTTCTCTTTATCGAGAGGTTCAAGTTTTTTAGATTTAATATAATCTAAAAAGGCAAGTACCTTCAAGATGTAGAGAAAATTTATGTCCAAAAACTTTATAGCATGTCGTGCCAAAATAATAGTATTGTAGGTAATTTTAAGAAACGTTTGTGTACTTGTCTTATTTCAATGGCTATTTCTAGATCAAATAAGCTTTGAAACAAAGCAGAAGTTAAAATATGAAATTGAGTTCAATTTAATTTTCATTTCAATTGAAAAAAATATTTTGGAAATATCCTAAATTTGTTGGAGAAAAAAATCCGGGAACCAATCAAAACTTTATAGCACACGTGCTATAATGTACAGCTAATTTAACTTTTGCTATAAGCAAAATAATTACTTATGGTACGTTCATTATGAAATTCACTATGAAGTGAGGAAGAATGACAAAGTACACAATAGTTTCATAATATATTTTTCAGTCAAGCAAGTAATCTTTTAATCAAATTATGGATCTTTCAATAATTTCTAATTAATTAAGCAATTAATAAAAATCAATTAATACATTTATTTAATTTATAATTAATTAATTAAGTTTCCCGATTAATTAACAAGTTCTTGTTTAATTATAAAATTGATCGATAAAGGCATTTGAAAATCAGATATTGATGCTAGTATATTTTAAATAAATTCTCATTTTTTATTTATTATGAGGAGTGGGGGATATTTTCCCCCATTTTTTATCTGAATAATACTAAATTATTCTCTTTTTATTGTTTGTTGTTTTTTTGATGGTATTCAGAAATAAATAAAAATAATATTGGAAAGACAAAATAATTATTGTTCTAGTTTTCTTTGCACATTTCTGTCATTAAACAAAATCTTTGAAAATCAGATTAAGCTTTTTTAAAAATAATATTGGAAAGACAAAATAATTATTGTTCTAGTTTTCTTTGCACATTTCTGTCATTAAACAAAATCTTTGAAAATCAGATTAAGCTTATTTAATGTGCATATTTAATATTTATTTTTGTTCTTGAGGTTATGAAGAAAGTACGTGATATTTCCCTCTTTTCTGTATAATACAGAAAAGAGGGACTGTATATTATTAAAAATACATTTTTAAATAGAAAAACACTCACGAATTAAGCTGCTATGAGAGTACAACAACATCTTCTGCAACATAAATGATACATAATTTTTTTTTAAGGGACTGTAAGCGTAATTTCAAGTGACCCTTCTTGCAAACATGGCAATGTCAGATTTACAACGGTCCCCGTTAAAGATGTGTATGATCAAGTGTAAATTATGTGTCATGTTTTAGTTTATTTAAACTGATTATTTTCATTTCATGTTTCTCTGAAAAGTGACTATTTGCACATTTCTTGAATGAAATAAACAGCGTCAACATTTTTGATCAAATTAGGGTTTCAAGGGTACATTTGTAAATCGAAATTTGCTATCTTTGCATAGAGGGTCATTTAAAATTACGTTCACAAAAGGACCTTTAAATTCTAAATTGTTCACTTTATTCTCAAAGACAGAAAAGGCATGAAATCAAAGAAGGCCTTTAACGATTTATTTTAGTTTTATCGAAGTTGTCAACAGTTTTGGAACGAGGCGCGAAGCACCAAAAATTTAACCTTATTTTTTCTTCTAGGTTGGTCCTTGGATTGAGAGGCAGATGGATGCTGTGGCAGCTATTGGTATGGGCAATCAATCAATCAATATATGGATTAAGCAAGCAATTAATTAATCAATATATCAATCAATATATTAATTAAGCAAGTAGTTAAGTAATCAATCAATCAATATATCAGTTAAGCAATTAATAAATTAATTGATTTTCACTTTATTCTCAAAGACAGAAAAGGCATGAAATCAAAGAAGGCCTTTAACGATTTATTTTAGTTTTATCGAAGTTGTCAACAGTTTTGGAACGAGGCGCGAAGCACCCAAAAATTTAACCTTATTTTTTCTTCTAGGTTGGTCCTTGGATTGAGAGGCAGATGGATGCTGTGGCAGCTATTGGTATGGGTATGCAGGGATCCCTTGAAGAGCAGCTTAGCAGGTCAGCATACTGTAATCCTTGGGGAGGGGTGGAGAGGGGGGGAGGTTAGTAAAGGGACTGTTGACGGAATTTCTCAAGTGACCTCCATTAAGATTTACATGTACGTTTCATTAATGTACTCTAAACCTTTTTTAATGTAAAAATGATGAAGTAATTTTCTACTAAAAAGATATATAGTTAGAACCAGATATATTGTTATATCTAGTTAGAGCCATACATATTTTTATATGTAGTTAGAACCAGATATATGTTTTCATCTAGTTAGAACCAGATATATTGTTATATCTAGTTAGAACTATTTTTATGCCTAGTAAGAACCAGATATATTGTTATATATAGTTAGAACCAGATATATGTTTTTATCTAGTTGAACCAGATATATTTTTAGACCTAGTTAGAACCAGATATATTTTTAGACCTAGTTAGAACCAGATCTATTGTTATATCTAGTTAGAACCAGATATATGTTTTCACTTAGTTAGAACCAGATATATGTTTTTATCTAGTTAGAACCAGATATATTTTTATGCCTAGTAAGAACCAGATATATTGTTATATATAGTTAGAACCAGATATATGTTTTTATCTAGTTGAACCAGATATATTTTTAGACCTAGTTAGAACCAGATATATTTTTAGACCTAGTTAGAACCAGATCTATTGTTATATCTAGTTAGAACCAGATATATGTTTTTATCTAGTTAGAACCAGATATATTGTTATATGTAGTTAGAACCAGATATATATTTTTATCTAGTTGAACCACATATATTTTTTTTCTTAAAATTCTACTGAATAGCCTCTTTTTTAAATCTTACAAAAGACAAGTATTATTTACAATTCTGAAAACAAGAATATATTAAGAGAGAAACTGTTTCTTATTTATGAAAAGAAAGGATGGGTACAGGGGGAGCCGTAAAAATTCTTTAGTTGTNTGTATATATATATATATATATATACATTTTTAAATCGAGAAAACTATAAGTCAATTGAATTGTTTAACTTATTTCTGGTTTTATTCTTAATTTATTTCAGTTCAGTTTTCCTCGATCAACCTGAGCTGGGAACTTTTGAATGGTGGATATTGGGATTAATGCTTGATCCACTCTTTTTCTTAATCTCAAGATTAAATACCGATTGTTCTCCATTTTTTATTAATCTCCAGATTCATTAACCGATCGGGATTAAGGATATCCCATTCTAAATATTTCACCTTAGGGACCAAATTTAATGATTAGGAAGAAGAAGTTAAACTACATAGGTTTAGTTGAACCATCTATTTCTAACTGGGACCGGTGCACATGAGGAGTGGTTCAATTTAGTATGTGTAGTTCAACTACGTCGAGCTACCTATTAAAACTGGTCCAAGTTGAAACATTTTCGATCAAAGATTAAAAATCTGAATGTTTAGAAATGGAATAAAACCTTGTGTTTTGTTATTAAGAACGGCATCATACCATTTTAATTGTGACTTTCATATTATAAAATTGTTTTATTAAGGTTGAGAGAATATGAAGAGGCAGTTTATCAGTTTAAACCTCATCTTGAGGAGTTGGAGAGGATAAATCAACAAATCCAGGTACAAGAACGGTCAAGGTACAATAACGGTCCAGGTGCAAGAGCAGTGAAGGTACAAGAACGGTCAAGGTACAAGAACGGTCAAGGCACAAGAACGGTCAAGGTACAAGAACGGTCAAGGTACAAGAACGGTCAAGGTACAAGAACGGTCAAGGTACAAGAACGGTCAAGGTATAAGAACGGTCGAGGTACAAGAGCGGTCAAGGTACAAGAATGGTCAAGGTACAAGAACGGTCAAGGTACAAGAACGGTCAAGGTACAAGAAAGGTCAAGGCTCTAAGAGCGGTCAAGGTTGTAAGAGCGGTCAAGGTTTGAAATGAATACATTATTTAATAAATGCTCCTATGTTCTATGTTTACACAATATTAGCTTGATCCATCATTTTCTTGTTCACATAAATATTTTACTTTAAAACTTCTTTATTTTTTTCTTTAAACTTTGGCATATTTCCCTTGCATCATTCTATTAAATTATTTATTCCGTGAGAAGGTCCAGGTGAAATCCTGATTAGAAACTCTTTGATAAAAAATCTTTTAAGAGAAATTGTCATCACGTTTACATCAAATTATATACATGTACATGGTACATGGTATACTGTACACTGTACAGAACACTATTATTGTTTATTGGAAGGTTTCATGTATTTAAGCTTAGAATATCCTGAAAATAAAATGAATATACTGAGATTATGTTTTTCTTTGAATGGGCTTTACAAAATTACCTTACCTAGTGAAAGGAGAGTTTTTGATAAATATTTAAATATAATATTATTATATGACATTAAACAATACACAGTTAATACAATAGTTAATTTTGTTATGCGAGTTCGTGTTTAACACAGTGAGCTATGTTTAAGAGAGTTTTGTGTTTGAGAATAAAGATACACAATACACTTTCTTAAGGAGAGTTTTGTGTTTGAGAATAGAGATGCACAGTACACTTTGTTTAGGAGAGTTTTGTGTTTAAGAATAGATATACACAGTACACTTTGTTTTGGAGAGTTTTTTGTGCGAGAATAGAGAAATACCGTACACTTTGTTCAGGGGAGTTTTGTGTACGAGAATAGAGATGCAAAGTACACTTTGTTCTGAAGGAGAGTTTTTTGTTTGAGAATAGATATATATGTACACAGTAAACTTTGTTCATGAGAGTTTTGTGTTTGAGAATAGATATATATATACACAGTAAACTTTGTTCAGGAGAGTTTTGTGTTTGAGAATAGATATACACAGTACACTATGGAAACTCTGAGAGTTGGATGGGAACAATTGGTAACCTCTGTTAACAGGTAATGTGTTCACGCACTCTTGACCCTTTAGTAAAAGTAAATTGAACCTAAAGTCTGACCGCGTCAACCTTGTTGCACCGGCTATTCCTATTTAGTGTTTGCTTCATTTATTCAATGTCTCTGGGCGATACAGCACAAACTGGGACCGGAAAGATTGACCCGGCTCGGAAATTCAAATGTACTATGGCTGCCCGTGTGTTGAGATTTTCTGCAATTTATATATTTGATAACGAAAATTTATAGGATATAATAATTTTAAATAATTACTATCATAACTTTTTCAATTACATCAGATCCCAATTTTTTTTAATACTTTTGTGACTTTTACTTTGGGGTTAGATATGAATGCCACAAAGAGTAAAAAGCTAGATTTACAATACATAATACATAGATACATAATTACAATATATGTCTAATGAAAATAATAATTTTGCACTTATTAACATCTTTATAAACAAATATGAACAAAATTATGAACAAAATTATAAAAAATAGAACATTGAATAATGAGCATGAATGTAAAATTTCAAAAATTATACAAACAATAACTCTAAATATTTTCAAAGTTAAAGCGATTTTCTATGTACTGACAGAAACAAACGAGAAATTAACAGAATTAAACATGAGAACAAGCCAGAAAAACAACGTTTTATTGATCAAGTCATTGTTTCAAGGGTTGTTTAGCTTTAAATTCAGTTTTCTCCCTAAAATTTGACTTTTATTATGAAATTGTAAATGATGTAATTTGTGTAAAATTATCCTAGATTTGTTGGTAGAGAGGTTGATATTAAATATTTATATACTACTGAACCTATTATAATAAACTCTAGTTTATGTTATACCCTCCAACTAATGTTTCCCCATGAACATAGTTAAACTATATTTACCCTTTATAAACATATAGAGGGTATTAGATCATTTTCTAATACATAAATACTAGGCTTAGGGGTCTCTTTCATCCATCTAAACAAGTTAGATATTTAAAAAGAGTTTCTGTTTTTTATCATAACAAGGAATTGCTTTTATGTAATTTATTATTTAAAAACATGATATGGGTAAATTGTTTTAATTGTCAGTAACTAGGCACATTTTAACTTTTAAGAAGCAGTGAGAAAAATACTTTGATATCTTAACAACTTTTGAATAAATTTTCATCTTAATATCATTTTTTACAATAAAAAATAATATGCTTCCCTGAACCAATTAGAATAGTTTTCTGTCCAATTTTGGAGAAAAGAGCATCGCATTTTTTTCATATCAAAATTGTAAAGAAAACATAGATTTATGGTATATCTGTAAAAATAGGAGTGCAACGCTTTCCAATTTTGTTTTGTTCGATCATAGATTAAAACTTGTTAGTTCGTAGAGAAAACAGGGACAACATAGCATATCCAATATGCATGTTCTATTTTATGTTTTTGTCCTAAAAGTTAGGCAGATATTCTAAAGAATATATTTGTTGATGAAACACTCGTAAGGTTACACAGTCAAAGAACATCTCTCGCATCAAATATTCTTTGAAGAGAGAAGGAATTAAAATTCCTTCTGTTGAAATTGTAGGGATGCTAGGATTGAGAAGATTGGTGTCTTCTTCAAATTAGAATGTGGATTCAGTCTTGACATTGGAGAATATTGCTTCCAACATTTATACAATATTTACCATTCTGTCATGGAGTTGTATTCTGAATGTCAGATTCAAAATTACATTTTAAAAAGGAAAGTAAGTTAACTACCCCCCCCCCCTTCCTTTTTAATGATAATAATAATGATTGCTTTTAAGAGTAAAAAGAATTATATTTGGGTAGAACGTATTAAATGAGGTCCAGCATGTTCATTTTAAGCCCTTAGTTTTCAAATATATTCATGAAAAATAAACGCTAGCATTAAATTAGCTTAAAGCACAGTAATTAAATCATTTTTATTCAGAAAATATATTTATTTTTCACAGGAAATTTTTAAATAATGAAAAAGTTGTATCTTTTAAAAATAAATCATATGATAACTTAGGCTTCTATGTTTAGTCTCTTTTTAACTTTGATCCATTGGCATAGAAATATCTTTAAGTAAGTAGAAGGGATAAAAGTTATTGCTGATAAACTTTTTGAAAATTTCCGAAATACTAAAAGATTCTTTTAAATTAAATATTTCTGTTTCATCTAAGATTATCTTACATCTTACATTAGTTTCAGAATATCTGAAGATTTTTTAAAATCTGAATTTTAAAGATGAGTCATTTCTCAGTATTCCCTTCCGCCTTCTGACTAAAGTGTAAAGTCTACTCAATGAAGGAGGAGGGGGGGGGGGGGGGGCTGGCCGCCCTGAGCCATGCAAAATAATTTACGAGCTATAGCATAGAGTCTGCAGAATGATTTTGAACCGCTCATAATATTTCGGAATAATTCAAAGTTTAGTTTATTCAGGTAATTTCGAAATTTAATTGATCTTGACCTGTTTTGAGGGTCTTAAAGATCATTCTGCAAATTATGCGGCTCGGAGGTAATACTGCGTGGCTTATTGGACCGAGCAATCCCTTCCCTCGCTTAATTTGCAGTGTTTACTTTAATCTATGCTGAAGGAGGTTGTTTTCAAAACTCCTGAAATAAGGGGATCTTGAGTTAAGAAATGCTAAATCTATTTTAATCCCAATCTTAAAATAATCATTTTCATAATTTTTTGCCCTAAAGGAATTTAATTTTGACAAAATGAAATCAGCAAGTTTAACCATTGGAATTTTTCTAAGACATTTTTATATTTTTCAATGCTACAATTTACCGAAGTCGCAGTCCCCAAAGATTTTTAATTCTTATTCAAAGATTATTTTAAAGTAAAAAAACGAAAAAGTAAATCTAAATACTAAATTCTTTATAGTTGTGGTGTATTATGAACTTTAAAAATATAATCCATTTGCAGAAAACTGAAGATTTTAAGAAAATTTCTTAATATTTGAAAGATTCTGTTAAAGTTAAATTAGCCTAGATCCACCCTTAAGGGAGAGAACTAAATCAAAACTAAGAAACTTTAATTGCCAAGGAATACGCCAAAAATAAAAACTTTGTTCTGAAATCATGTCATTAAAAAAATAGTCATGGGAAATTTATTAGATATTTCTAAAAAATCATTCAGTCAAAATCAGCTTGATTTTTTGGTTAGTCGAAATTTGAAGATTAAACAAGAAAAACTAAGTCTTTAAATTATGAAAAGATTCAAAGGATCACATTTCAAGATAAAAAAAAACAAAGAAATGAATGTTTTCTAAAAGTCGGGAACAGAACTCATCCCTTCAATATATGTTTTCAACTTCTTGGCTTGGATTTACCTGTTATTTTCCCATTTTTTTCATCATTTCAGTTTACCGCCTTTTTATCTTCATCATTTCAGTTTACCGCCTTTTTATCTTCATCATTTCAGTTTACCGCCTTTTTTTCTTCATCATTTCAGTTTACCGCCTTTTTTTCTTCATCATTTCAGTTTACCGCCTTTTTTCTTCATCATTTCAGTTTACCGCCTTTTTTCTTCATCATTTCAGTTTATCGCCTTTTTTCTTCATCATTTCAGTTTACCGCCTTTTTTCTTCATCATTTCAGTTTACCGCATTTATTTCATCATTTCAGTTTACCACATTTTTTTCTTCATCATTTCAGTTTACAGCATTTATTTCATCATTTCAGTTTACCGCATTTATTTTTTATCATTTCAGTTTACCGCATTTATTTCATCATTTCAGTTTACCACTTTTTTCATCATTTCAATTTAACGCATTTTTTTCATCATTTCAGTTTAACGCATTTTTTACCTGGTTTGTATTTAAATCTTTCTCCTGCCATTTCATGGTTGTTTACTTGAATTCAAACTGAAGAAATATGTTTTTGAATGTTTAAAAAGCATGAACATTTCTTTTCATCATTCTTTGCAATATGGAAGAACATGCAAATATTTCAGAAGTTTAAATGTTAATATATGTTAACATTTTTGAAAAAACAAACAATTTTTGCAATAAGTTAAGAGTAAAAAAATAGGCCTACATTTACAGAATTGGGTAAAAATTATAATGGAGTTATGATCAAAAAGTGTGAAAATCTTTCCAGTTGATGGATGTTTACGCAAAATATTTCCCTCGTCTCCAAGGGTGTTTAGGTGGGGGGGGGGGGGGTGCAAAAGACGATGGAAAGATTATTATCTTCAATATTTCTTTTAGTTCTGAAATATCACTAAGAAATTCATAATTTGTAATTGATATATTTCCAAAACTGAGGCGAAACATTTAAAAAAATATTTATCTTGTATTTCATTTTTAAAAGAAAGAATTTAGAATAAAGATGTTTATTTGACTTTATAAATTAAATATCTTGGTGAGTACTGAATATATATTATTGTATAAAGGACAGATATCTTAATAGATTCCATTCTATTCTGTTTAATGGAAATTCTTAACATCCAACTCATTTGAATACATTTCGACTAATCAATACTAAGGAGGGAGGGTGGGGGGATATCATATCTTGAGTATCTAGGGGAAACAGAGGGGATACCATGCCTTGAGTATCATACAAGAGAACCATGGGGGATACCATGCCTTGAGTATCATACAAGAGAACCATGGGGGATACCATGCCTTGAGTATAAATTAGGTTAACTATGGGGATACCATGCCTTGAGTATCGAAGGAAACCAAGGGGAAGGGGGAAGGTTTCTCCTTTAGAATTATTTATTTCATTATTTAATGTTTGTTTAGAACTATCAACGAGGTAGAGAACCAGATCCTGACCAGGGACAGCAAGGGAATCACCCAGGAGCAACTTAACGAGTTCAGGGCTTCATTCAACCACTTCGACAAGAGCAGGTACATATTAACAGGGGTCAGGGGGACTTCAGCATCGAACATGGGTCAGGGAGATTTAGACATCAAATTGGTATTAAGTAATCTGTCAAGAATTTTGTCTTTTTATGGACTTTTCAAGGATTTGGCAACGAAAGAAACAAATTTACAGTTGCAGGGAACATTAAATATAATGAATTTAAAATTGTTAATTTCTCTGAATTCTCATCCTTTGCTGTATACCCGTGGTAAAGTTTGTAAACACTCCCTTTAATCTACTATTTGCTAGGACCGGACGGCTGAACCCAGAAGAGTTCAAGAACTGTTTAATCTCCCTGGGTTACAGCGTTGGAACAGACAAGCAGGGAGAGATTGATTTCCAGAGAATCCTCTCTATAGTTGATCCTAACGCGTCAGGATATGTTCAGTTTGATTGCTTCCTTGACTTTATGACTAGAGAGAGTACTGATGTTGATACTGCCGAGCAAGTTATTGATTCATTTAGAATCTTGGCCGCAGATAAGGTAATTTAAAACATCCCCCCCCCCCCTTTGTTTGATGTTGCCGACAGTTTTAAAGTATAGATTCTCTACAACAACAACAACAACAACCCCACTCCCCATCTTATGCAGTGGGTTATTTTTGTTTCCAAACATTCAACAAATTGCGTTTTAAGCTTTTCTGTATTTCTAAAATAGATTTACGTATTTTAAAAAATGTGTGGGAAATAGATAATTATGGATTAAACTCTTGAATTTACGTAGCATTTTATATTAATAATTTTATTCAATATTAATTTTAAAATAATTAACACGGAAAATTTGGAATTCAATGAATGTCAAAGATTGTCGTGAGTAGGGAGGGGCTCTAGAGAGGAGTTGTTAGATTATTTAATTAGTTATCCTTTGACCTTCAAATATAGAGCTAGCATTTTAATGTAATGGTTCGATAGCCGTATATATATTTTTTAATAATTTAAAAGCTTGATATAAATCAAAATTTAAAATCAAACGTCGTCTTCATTGAATTAGTGTTATCGCCTACCACCGTTTTAATATTTTTAATTATTTACTGTTTAGCCATATATTCTGCTTTTAATATTCGACTATTATTTTCTATTTTCTACTTTTTAGCCGTACATTCTACTATTTAGCCGTACATTCTACTATTTAGCCGTACATTCTACTATTTAGCCGTACATTCTACCGGAAGAGCTTAGACGTGAGCTTCCCCCTGATCAAGCTGAATACTGTATACAGAGAATGCAACCATATTCTGGTAAAATATATCTTTTTAAATATTTTGTTTGTCTTTCTTTCTAAAATCTGGTCTTTGTTCATTTTCCTGGTTTTTATCTTGAATCAAAATTATTCCTGAATTTTAATTGATTATCATATAATTTTGATCTTAATCTTGATCATACTAGCCATTTTTTTTCTAAAGAACTTGTTATCAAGTGTACGATAATGATTGACCATTGCTGACGATAAAATAAAAAATGTTGAAATTGCAGGAATGGATGCTGTGCAAGGTGCTCTGGATTATATGTCATTCTCTACAGCACTTTACGGGGAATCTGATCTTTAAAATATCAGGTAACCAAACCAATCAATTAATCATCAACTAAATAATCAGCTATAAAAAATTTGAATAAGCCATTTTTTTCAGATTGCCTTATTGTCTGGTTTAACATCTGTTTTGGTTTAAAGCGCATCCTTCCTAACATAACACAAGTCATTCAGAAGCGGCTTAAACCAAACCAAACATTAAGTTTCAATTGTTTGGCACCATTTTTAAAAATGGCGCCAAACTCCATTTTCCCCCCACCGCCTCCAGTCATCAAATCAGAAACATGAATTCCGTTGTTGGTGCTGTACCCAGTGTTCCCTAGTAATCCTTGAATGAAACCAAAGTTGTGCCAGGATATGTATACGTGGTTATCTGGATATATATCAACCTAAAAAATCTTGAATATCGATATATCTTTGAATCTTGTTGCTGTTTAAATAATTTGTTATCACAGGATATATTTATAATTTTACCGATGTCGTCGTCGAATAGTTTAAGACAGTTGTGAGATAAATATGTAGAAATTCATTTTATAAAAAAGATCTAAATTAAATTTTTTTTTCTAACTTCTCATGTTTGTATCTGATGTTGTGTATTTTTGTTAGTAAAATTATTTTCTTCAATTCAGAGAAATTGAAAGGATATTGGAACTTCGGAAATCAGTCATTTTTTAAGTTGGAAGGTACAAGTCATGATCAAGAGGAAAACATAAAAAATGTGAGGAAACAAATTTAAGAATTTTGGGTATGGTTATTGGGAATATAAAGAAAAAGTTTTCATTTATCTAAAATTTGTTGTGTAGTAATATTTTTTTTCTCTTTTGTTTTAAAAATCCATTTACCAAACTTTGGGACTGGCTTTCCAACTATTTGCTGCCTTTTTTGTTCGAAATATCAACAGTCTGCTTAGTAAAAATGCTTCAAAAGCCTATTGAAAATTATTAAGCGTGTTTTGTTTTTTTTTAATAAATTGGCTGTAGTCTTATAAATAAAAACTCAATATGTATTTTTAACTACGATNTCACCTCTGTAGTCTGTCTTTTCTCCACAACTTAACGTATCAATTTTAAACTTCATAATTTTTATTTGATGCATAGGAAGAATATGGTTAAGGACGGCCAAACGTCTGGTTGTTGTTCATAAAACTATTTTATTATTATAGCTACAAATCTAAACTACTTTATTAAGTCGAAAAAAAATTATTTGTTTTCAAATATTCTAACATATTTTTTTTATTCTTTTGTAAGCCTCCCTAGCTCCCGAACCATGAAAGTTAGAGGCCTATTTTTTTAATCAGCAGGCCTTGAAAAGTCGACTGGGGACCACGCTTAGCTTTCTCAACATTTGGAGCAAATCATGTGGGTGGGGGTATGGTGAAATTCCCCCCCCCCCACATATATGCACATATCAGTCAAAAATCAGAATAGGGTTAAAACCTACAGAGAGAGGGGGGGAGGGAGTGGGACTGGAGGTGAAAAGATTAAACATTTAAACCAGTGTTATTTTGCCCCCTCTACTGAAAAGTGAATATGCTGCCTCTATATTCTACATATTGTATACTGGTAGATATAGAGGTACATTAACTTCCTCCAATATTGGATTATACCTTAGCAAACCCTTCATCATACACTCCTTCATTATCCTAGATATACAAACTAGCCAGAGGCGGTTAAAGAGGGGGGGGGTTTGGAGTGTCAACGCCCCCCTGGGAAAATTGGGGGGAGGTTCCCAACTTCTCGTCGCTTTTATTTGATTTGACAATTGGATTAATAAAAAATTTTCCTTTATCAGCCTAAAGTCAGTTTTTTTAACATAATTTTCCTTCCATCATGAAACATTTGGAAAGAGATATATTGTTATATCTAGTTAGAACCAGATATATTGTTATATCTAGATTGTTATATCTAGTTAGAACCAGATATATGTTTCCACTTAGTTAGAACCAGATATATGTTTTTATCTAGTTAGAACCAGATATATTTTTATGCCTAGTAAGAACCAGATATATTGTTATATATAGTTAGAACCAGATATATGTTTTNGCAGCTTGGATATACAGACACCCAGTCCAGGTCCTAGATATACAAGCAGTCCTGTATATACGACACCCAGTCCAGATCCTAGACATACAAGCAGTCCTGGGTATACAGACACTCAGTCCAGGCCCTAGATATACAAGCAGTCCTGTATATACAGACACCCAGTCCAGGTCCTAGATATACATGCAGTCCTGGATATACAGACACCCAGTCCAGTTCCTAGATATACAAGCAGTCCTGTATATACAGACACCCAGTCCAGGTCCTAGATATACATGCAGTCCTGGATATACAGACACTTACTCCAGGTCCTAGATATGCAAGCAGTCCTGTATATACAGAAACTCAGTCCAGGTCCTAGATATACATGCAGTCCTTGATATACAGACACTCAGTCCAGGTCCTAGATATACATGCAGTCCTGGATATACAGACACCCAGTCCAGGTCCTAGATATACATGCAGTCCTGGATATACAGACACTCAGTCCAGGTCCTAGATATACAAGCAGTCCTGGGTATACAGACACTCAGTCCAGGTCCTAGATATACATGCAGTCCTGGATATACAGACACTCAGTCCCCATCCTAGATATACAAGCTGCCCTGGATATACAGACACCCAGTCCAGGTCCTAGATATACAAGCTCCCTGGATATACAGACACTAAGTCCAGGTCCTAGATATACATCCTATCTTGGCTATACAGAAACTCAGTCCAGGTCCTAGATATACATGCAGTCTGGATATACAGACACTCAATCCAGGTCCTAGATATTCATGCAGTCCTGTATATACGACACCCAGTCCAGATCCTAGATATACAAGCAGTCCTGGATATACAGACACTCAGTCCAGTTCCTAGATATACAAGCAGTCCTGGGTATACAGACACCCAGTCCAGATCCTAGATATACAAGCAGTCCTGGATATACAGACACTCAGTCCAGGTCCTAGATATTCATGCAGTCCTGGATATACAGACACCCAGTCCAGATCCTAGATATACAAGCTGGGATTGACAAACAAGCTTTCTTAGTAGACTGTCATAGATTTATAGTTTGGGTCAAGGTGGGGGCGATAGGTTTGCCGTACACTTTGCTGTGACGTTTTTGGACTGTTGAACAACTTGTTTCGGTGCAACAACAAAAATAAAGATTGTAAACAATAACAAAAATGATAAACGAACATCTGGCATCTCTGCATTGGCGTTAGATGAAATTAAACAATTAAAGATGACTACATATACACAATCAAAGAAGTAATTGGAGTATTTATAAGGGGGGGGAGGGGAGGTGAGCAGGAACCTTGTAATTGATTGAAAATGTATCTGAAATTTAGTCCTTTTCGTTTATAATTAAAATCCTTAAATTTTCCAATCTTTTTTAACAAGATAATACTACTTTCAGCAGTTATCTGCAATTTTTCTCTTTTTACCCAAAACCAGGGTGTGGGGGGGCTTAGATCACCCCCCCCCCACTATTTCTTAAAAACAAAACACTGCAGTAAAGAGACTTTTTCCCGCATTTATACTTCTCTGAAGTTTCTTAGCAAACTGTTGGTTACTTCATTTCATTAAAACTTTTTTATAACACCATAGTAACAAATTTAACTATAAATCATCATTTTCTGTTGAGCAAAATCTTGTCGTATTTATCTCTCATCTCTAAACATTCTAAAACAAATGTTTCTAAATTGCATAGTCATTACTTGAGTAAGAAACTTTCAAACTTGTGCATTTAGAATTAAAGGACGGACGGATTTAGTCATAAAATAACATTGTGACAAAAATTAAGGCTTGAACTAATACAAACAATGAATAAACTACACAAACAATGAAAAAACTTCACAAACAATGAAAAAACTACACAAACAATGAAAAAACTACACAAACAATGAAAAAACTACACAAACAATAAAAAAATCTTTAAAAAAAATGAAAAAACGGCGTCAAACCTTATAGAAATCCAACGCATAGAAACCGCTACGTCTAGCAACATGGGGACCATTTTTTATATTTTTGAGAAATTAAATAATCAGTGTAAAGTAGATATAATTTTCATAAAATCCTTTTATTTAAATGGTAAAACGGAATTTTATGAAATCATATTTGCATTACTGGAGAATTTTTTTTTACTTTTGAGAAATTTTTTTTTCTCTAAAAATAGAACTGTAGATAGAATTTTTGTAAAATATTTCTTTGAATAGTAACATGCAAATTTATTTAGTACCATATAATCATTCATTTATGTTGTCAGTACATAATAAAATCTGGGGGACCTTATACACAATAGAGAGCAGTACAAATGTACATATTAAAATATTTTGTTCCTTTAATGTCTAGGGTATGTTAAAAAAATAGAAATTATCATAATGATAATGATAAGCTACAATGTTTTACAAAAACGTTTAATTCTCAAAAATATAAAAAATGTTCTCCCGGAAAATACGCCATGTTGCTATACGTAGCTGTTTCTATACGTTTGATGTCTATAAGGTTTGACGCCGAAAAAACTACGCAAACAATGAGAAAACTATTAATTTTAAACTTTTATTTAATCCACATTAAAATAATGCGTACAGTAATGACGAGATCAATAAATATGCTGTCCAGACTGTTAAAGTTTGCGAATTTCTTGATCAGCTTTTAATTGAATGTTCAGAAACTTAATCCTCTGAAAAAAACGCATTTTCATGTTAAGTTCAACAATATAATCAGATTCGATGGTTGTGGGACAATGAGCTTTTCCTAACTCGGTTAATTTTTTAATAGGATCAAGATTCATATTTATTCTGTAACAATTAAAGGTGGTGCTCGCGAAAAATGAAAAGGGAGGCTTCCGGCGGAAAATAATCACTTTTTATCACTGTTAATCTTACTTTTTTTCTGTTGGGTCTATAAGGAGAAAATTGTTAAAAACGACTTATACTGAAGAACGTAGCGTCCATACATATTCAGAAAGTTGAAATTTACGACTCGTATCGTTAAATAATCTTTTTAATTTCAAACAAATCATTCAGATGTTACAACCTACAGTCATCGATTATTTTTCGGCGCATTCGTAAAAAGTTAATATTTCATAATTTTTATCTATATACAATGCACTTAAAACGACTTTTTTCCGCTAGGTGTCTCTGCCACTAGGTGTCAAAGCATGGAGCCATATCTATCCATAAGCATACAATAGTAGTAAAACCACGAAACATATGACTTCCTTAAAATATTTTTATTATTTTCTATCAATTTTATTATTATCAAACGACTTATAGAATTATAAAGGAGACATTCGATACTATTCATCGAGTGTCATGTTTTGTGGGACACCCTGTACCTACCTATATACTATTCATCGAGTGTCATGTTTTGTGGGACACCCTGTACCTACCTATATACTTTTCATCGAGTGTCATGTTTTGTGGGTCACCCTGTACCTACCTATATATTGATGTTGGGTACACCATTAACTATTGAAAAGGAAGATATGGATGTTATCTAACTTTGAAAAGTGTGTGAGGAGGGGAGGGATGGAGTAACGTGGAAACAGAGATAGGAGAGTAAGGGGGGGGGAGTGATGTTGGTATTAATTGATAAACTTCCTTAATTTATTTCTTTCAACTCCTAATATCCTACTCCTACTTTATATATGTATCCAACTCCTATTCCAACTATCCATCTAACCAACTCCTACTATCTAGCTTTCCAACTCTTACAATCTATCTATCCAACTATCCATGTTCTAACTCCTACTATCCATCTATCCTACTCGTACTATCCATCTATCCAACTCCTACAATCCATCTATCCAACTCCTACTATCCATCTATCCAACTCCTACTATCCATCTATCCAACTCCTACTATCCATCTATCCAACTAGTATCCATATATCCAACTCCTACTTTTCATTTATCCAACTAGTATCCATCTATCCAACTCCTACTATCCATCTAGCCAACTGCTATCCATCTATCCAACTCCTACTATTCATCTATCTAACTAGTATCCATCTATCCAACTCCTACTATTCATCTATCTAACTGGTATCCATCTATCCAACTCCTACTATCCATCTATCCAACTCGTATCCATCTATCCAACTACTATCCATCTATCCAACTAGTATCCATCTATCCAACTCCTACTATCCAACTATCTAACTCCTACTATCCATCTATCCAACTCCTACTATCCATCTATCCAACTAGTATCCATCTATCCAACTAGTATCCATTTATCCAACTAGTATCCATCTATCCAACTCCTACTATCCATCTTTTACATTCAACAATTTTCTTGAAACTTTTTCCAGGTCAGTGAATAAACTTATTTTACTTATTGTGGAGAATAGCTAGAGAATAAACATCCTCATTTTGTTTTTTTTCTTTAGAAAATGAAATTAGTAGATTTGAAGCATTGATTAAACGGTTTCGCAGTTTTGATGAGGTTTTGCTTTTCTCTATCTTTATCTTAAAAAAGGAAAAAATTTGATATTTGCACATTAATATATTAAATTTTTCCCTATTTAAGAATACTGAGAAAAATCCCCCAATTTCTTTTAATGACTTTATATTCAATGAAGATGTTTGATTTTCCAGAACTTCAGTTTAAGGGGAAGAAGTGGACATTTTGGAAAATGACAATTTCCCTATTTCTATTTATGAAAATCCGTAAGAAACAAGAATTGCAAATTATCCGTAAACACCAGAAAATCAATAGAAAATAGATATAGAGAGTCACTTGAAATTTCGTCTACAGTCCCTTAGTATAAACCTTAGCTGTGCAAAATTTCATTAATGTGTTGAATAAAGATTCTTTGAAAAATGCAAAAAGAGGGAAATTAAAAAGTTAATCTTTAGAAAATTAGTTTTTTATCGGATTATTACAGATTATTAAAGAAATATTATCTAAGATACTATAACCTTACAAGCCATAAATATAATCAAAGGTACTGCTATACAAGCAGGAAATGAAATCAAAGGGATGCTTAAAAACAAGAAAATATAATCAAAGGTTATGGTTTAAAACAATATAGTCAAAGGTACTGCTTTATACAAGCACGAAATATGATTAAAGGTTATACTTTACAAGCAGGAAATATTATCAAAGGTTTTGATTTACAAGCAGGAAATATAATCAAAGGTCATGCTTTAAAACAATATAGTCAAAGGTACTGCTTTATAAGCAGGAAATATAGTTAAAGGTATTACTTTACAAGCAGGAAATATAATCAAAGGTACTGCTTTAAATATAAAGAAATATAATCAAAGGTATTATTAAAATGATTTAAACCTATTTCTAAGAAAATAATATTTAATTAAGCTTTTCCTTTGAGCCGACGTACACAGGATAAAGAGAAAACTAAAAGTAAAACTCAGAAAGAATTAATTTTATAAATTGAAAAAAGGAAAAGACAGTTGGATGACAAGATAAAAGGTGGAACTGAACACACACAAAAAATGTAATTCATGGAACTTCAAACTCTGTGAGAATTAAACTTTTTATTTTTCATTCTCATGGAGGATGGTTTCTGACGAGGGAGAGAAGGCAACCTTCACACTGCTCCCGTTTAAGCTTCCGATCTGCAAATGACGTCACACAACTATTCGTCGCAGCACTTCTGACTCTAATTTGTGCGTCTTCTGATATAAAAAAATATTATTTAACAATTCTTTTTTTTGTAAAAATGTAATGGTTTGCCGTTAAGGTTCAAATAATAAAGAAACAAATTTATAGAAATATTATTACACAGAAATCCTAACAGCTAGGAAGATCATGCATCAACTTTCAATACCGGATCGTCTGAGAAATTTGAAAGCATCTTGGCCTTGATTTCCCCTTTCTTACCCATTTATACTATTTTGTGGCCCTGGACAATTACAATTTATAAATATTTCTAGCTTCAGTTAAAAATGGCCAAATTATGATTTTTGCACGAGAGGTATACATTTTAGCTCACTGATTTACACGCTGAGTACGTCAAAGAAATGTTTGCTAATTTTTGACAAGATTTGATATAATGGGATTAGAGGG
Organism: Eurytemora carolleeae; assembly: GCF_000591075.1. NCBI lineage: Eukaryota > Metazoa > Arthropoda > Copepoda > Calanoida > Temoridae > Eurytemora > Eurytemora carolleeae. Next base: position 28,176 of record NW_019396326.1, on the reverse strand, counting down.
AAAAGGGGATAAATACCCCCCCCCACACACATCTGCAGGCACTACCGGTGTACATTTGAATATTCGAACTGGACCAACATTTGCGGTCCTAGTTTGGACTGTACCGACAATTTACAATTACAAAAGCTTGAGCCCCCCCTCCCCAGAATAGAAAAAATTGAACATGTTCGAGTTCATGTTAATGTAAAACGACATATTAAAGTAAAATGAAATTGGATAAGAGCTAAACATATTCTATTCCTCACAAGAAAGTAAAAGCTAAAAGTGTGTGCTAAGAGTATTTATTCATATTTCCTTTGCTTAGTTTTGCTGCTCAGTCTGGTATATATACTGATGATGTGTGAAAAGAAAAACAGATAAATTATTGGAAAAACAGAAAACAAGAATAAAAACAGAAAAAAAGAATAAAAACAAAATATTTCTGTCTGGGGGTATTCTATCATGTTAAAACAACCTTGCTTAGAATTAAACAAGATTTATATCTGTTTAAATAAAAAGAAATTATTAGAATATTTTCGAACATGATATTAAGGAAAACATCATCATTTCCAATCTTGAATTTTGTTTAAATCTCACAACGTCCTTCATTGTCCATAAGCAAAGTAAAGGATACCGCTGTGAGCTAGACTGGCTACTATATTACATATAAATGGAGGGTCAATTAAAATTATGCGTACTGCTCCTTTAAGTCTGGAGAAGAATATCAAGCAATCCATCAAGGTTTTCATTCAAAACTTTTTCAGGGTTGTGTAAAAATGAGTTTTAAGGGGGGAATCAATTTTTGCAAAAATGTTCGAAAAGGAAGAAAGAATGTTCCTTCTAAAGTCCATTATTTCTACGACCTCATCAATAGTTAGTATCCCTTTTCTAGTACCCCCTTAAATGACCCCTTGGAAATCAAAATGGCGGATATGACCTCGGCGTTTATTTTTTCAAAAACAAATATCATTATTGAAAAATGACTATGTTTATACCATATAGAACGATACCTTAGACGGCTTGTGTTCTCTAAGACATAAGTTGACATTTTTTGCGCGAACACTGAACAGTGAACATTCCCTTAGAAGGCCACTTAAAATAACATTTTTCGTCTATTTAACTACCTAATTTCTTAAACCTATCACGAAAATAGACCAATAACAAATTCAGTCGTAAAAATCATTTTAAAGTAAAAAAATGTTTTGTGCCCAGGTGGGTTAGGCAAAAAAAAACTGTGTTGGAAAAGTGAGCTGTGGATTGTACCAACTGATTTCAAAAAGAAAATAGAAAAAATTTGGGGGCAAAGTTCAAGCTAAGGTACCCGTAGCTTTCTTTTCGTGTTTTTTTAGGCCAATTTTATTTTCAGATTGCTCTAGCTCCATAAGTAATGATTGCTGATCCAAAATTTTAGGTAAAAAAGAAACCATCTAAGACTAACATCTTAAAGGGACCGTTCACTTGTTTGGGTAATTTCAGGGTAAACTATACAGCCTATTCGCTCTTAATTGGTAATAGTCTTATTTTTCAAAGACAACTGTGGCCGGAGAAAAAGCCGATTTTTCGTTCAGAATTTGAACGGAAAGAAACGGTCCCTCATTATAGAAACTATTTGACGTTTTTTTTAGTAACAGCAGCCCAATAAATTTTAAATTTATCATATTTTAATGTCATCATGTGTTCGTTGTTATATACTAAAATATGAAAACTTTTGACATTTGAGTTAGCAAGAAATTCACGTTTTTCTTATTAAAACACGTAAAAAGTGTGTACAAAGACGACGTCTCTACGACAATCAATTAATCATTACTCGTATTTTGGTTCGTAGATTTTGTAGATTTTTTCCCGTATGTGCACAACTTTTCATTTTTTATGCCGCGTTCAATTAAGCTTTTTACAAAGGCAATACAACATCTTTAATGCGATAAAATAGTGTTATTTTAGAAATAGGAAGTTATTAAACAAAAAAATTAAAAAATTATGACATTTACAATTAACGAGTAGATACTACAGTTTTATTTTCTATTCGAAATTTATTTTGATCCACAACATACTGAGAAAAAACATCAAATAGTGTCTTTAGAGTTTACCCTGAAATTACCCAAACAAGTGAACGGTCCCTTTAAGGATAAAAAATGTCGAAAACCTTATACTTTATGAACGCATTGAAATAAGACGTGAAAGATCGAAAATGTGAAACTCCGGGAAATCGGGTTTTCGACTTTTATACATTCAAAGAATTAGTTGTAACAAAAAAGTATGAGGCCTAGAAGTAAATAACTGAAATAAAAAGCTTTTTCATGACACATTGATTGTAAAAATTGAACAAAAATTGTTTCCTCAGAAAGAAACTAATACCCATACTGCACAGTTTTTTTTGGGGACACCCTGTATATCTATGCATTTACACAATATCTGTCCATGCTATAAGCTGGGTAGTATAAATAAGTGCAAAATTTGTTTTAGAGTAAGATTTTTATTTTATTTCTTAAAATTAATTATCTTGAAATCTAGATCTGAGATAATTAAACAAGAATGATTGTTGGTCGGCTTGAACAGTAGAACTCACTGTTGTTGTTGTTGCCCTGGCTGTTGTTGTTTGTGTAGTTGTTGAAATATCCACAATTGTATCACAAAAATTAAACCTTCTAAGGAGTCGGAATCCAAAATTGTTCAAATTTGAACATTTTGTTGTTTGCTCTGCTGATGGAGGAACTTGAGTGGTAAAAGGTCCTGACGTTCTTTCTGTGATTAGAGGTCCTGACGTGCTTTCTGTGATGAGAGGTCCTGACGTGCTTTCTGTGATGAGAGGTCCTGACGTGCTCTCTGTGATGAGAGGTCCTGACGTGCTCTCTGTAAGAAGTGGTCGTGACGTACTTTCTGTAATACGAGGTTCTGACGTAATTTCTGTAAGAAGCGGTCCTGACGTACTTTCTGTGATACGAGGTTCTGACGTAATTTCTGTAAGGAGTGGTCCTGACGTACTTTCTGTAAGAAAAGGTCCTGAAGAGCTTTCAGAGGGGAGAGGTCCTACCCTACTTTCTGATGTTTGTGATAAATTTTCAGCAATCTGCAGCTCAACAGGGAATAGTGAATTTGTATCCCCGGTTTCTGTCTGTTTCAGGAGAAGACACTCTTTCGTATTCTGAATTAGAAATTTTTAAATTTCTGGAATAAATATTTTAATTTTTTTATTTAAATTTACAAGATTGAATCTTGACTGGAGCTCCAAATCAAAGAGCTAAATGCTTGATTTACAAGGTAAGTCTTTACCCCAACGTATGCAATAATAAGGAAGATATTGTCGTTTTTATTGCTTAACAAGTTTAGAATTCTGTTAGTTCTTTTTTACATCTGTTTCATTAAACCGGTAAGCACTTTGTTCAGAAATCACAATTCAAAATTATTAAATCCTTAGATAGAAAAACAAGAATATCTTCATCAGTTTTCCTTTGGCAAAGGTTTGAATTTTACCACGTACATCGAAAGACCCTGTAATCAATTTTTAAGTACGCAGTATAGTGATATTATAAAACTTAGAATTGACCTGAATTTTGTCTTTGAAAACTTGTCTCAATCTCATTTCAAAAGCGAGCGTTTTATTTTGCTGGTGTTGGGTGAGAGAGATATTTTGTCCTAAACCTCGGAGCTCCTTCACAATATTGGTTTCAATGTATCCAAGGTCTGAAGAGAACTTAGCCAGCTTTAATCTAATTAAAGAATCAGATAAAATATGAAAAAATTGTAATTTTTCATTCTTTAGGATTTCTAAGAGAAACTGTAATGTTAATTTCAAGTGGCTCTGGAGGAAAAGAAGGCAATTTCCGATTCACGTCACATTGTTACCCTTGAAGCATTTATCTGATCAATTATGTGAAGGATATTGTCGTTTTTATAGGCTTAAAGTGTTTAATTCTGAGAATTTCTATGTGTTTTCCTGCAGTAGAAATACACAAGTCACATGATTTTTTTAAAATTCATCATCAAATTCTCAATAAACTATCACCACTTGTGTAATTTTTTTGTTTGAAATATGACTTTTTGTATTGTTTAGCAGTTTAGAACGCCAAAACTAATATATCAATTGCAGAAGAGGAATAAAAACCAGCAGAGAAAATAAGTTTTTTGAAAGTTAATAATTATTAAAAATCTATATACATTGTTCTAGCTTAATCTTATTTCTTGTTTAAACCTGATTATATTCCACTGTGGAGAGTGTGGACAATTTCTAGAAAATGAACATGATTTACAAATCTCAGCGTTGATATCTCTCCTCATTTCGTCTTTTTCCTCATCAGTGAGTGTGTAGACCTAAATTAAAAGAAATAATATTTTTTGGAATCAAACTAGGAATTTAAATCCCTGGATTTTTAAATTAAAAATTTTCTATAAAAGGCCAAAAAACTTCAAAGTTCGTTGACCATTAAAAAAAAATTATTTCTAAAACGTAAGTTTCTTTTTAATCAGTTCCTTTTACATATAATGTTTCCGTTACCGTCTTTCAGGGAATGAGTTTAATTTATTTATTTGGAAAAATTGGTATTGATAAATTGAGTATGGCGCATCCTGTATAGCTTTAATTTTGTAAACATTTTCTTTAATGATTTTATTTTACCTTTTCAATGATTTTCATACTGCTTTGTCTTGTTGCAGTTCCATTGCAAATAATAGATCTGAACCCTTCCTTGTAAATCTCAACTGCAGATAGCAGATTCTTGGCAAATATTTGCGGATAGAATATATCTGGACACATTTTAGGACCTAAACTATACATTTTACACATTTTAGGACCAAAACTATACATTTTACACAGTTTAGGACCTAAACTATACATTTTACACAGTTTAGGACCTAAACTATACATTTTACACAGTTTAGGACCTTAACTATACATTTTGCATAGTTTAGAACCTTAACTATACATTTTACACAGTTTAGGACCTAAACTATACATTTTACACAGTTTAGGACCTAAAATATACATTTTACACAGTTTAGGACCTAAACTATTCATTTTACACAGTTTAGGATCTAAGCTATACATTTTACACAGTTTAGGACCTAAACTATTTATTTTATACAGATTAGAATACAAACTATTATAAGTTTTGATTTTACACAGGCTAGGATCAAAATAATTTATTTTACATAATTTAGAATCAAAACTAATCATTTTACATAGTTAAGGATTTAAACTGGTCATTTTAAACAGTTAAGGACTTTAACTGTTCATTTTACACAGTTGAGGACTTAAACTGTTCATTTTACACAGTTGAGGACTTAAACTGGTCATTTTACACAGTTGAGGACTTAAACTGGTCATTTTACACAGTTGAGGACTTAAACTGGTCATTTTACACACTTAGATGAATATTTTTCAAAGCTTTGGATTTAACTAACCAAGTTTTGACCTGCAGTGACAACCAGAAAACTCTGGAAAACAGACCCATTTTACGTAAAAGTGATTTGATAAGTTACTATTAAAACTATTTGATTTCAAACAAACTTAATACACTTCAATATTACTCTAATGTCGTCTTTCTATAGTTTTCTGGTTTTCAATGTAGATTTTTATGTTTTCTCAAAGTTTCGGGTACAATTTGTTAACTTTAGACAATGTTTAGAATTGAATCAATTAGGGCTGTTATTTATTTCTACTAATAACTTAAAGATTCTGGACCTGAAATATGCCCAGGTTTGTTTGCTTCCACCTCTCCTTTAAACCGTAGAAGACGACAATATTTATGTTTGAATTGTTGTGGATGATCTGTAGTGAAATAGATGAAATATTTACATTCCTCCTCATCAATACAGGCGTTCTAGATAATATTAGTTCTTAGGTCCATAGATTAAACTTGACTTATTTACAAACTGATCAATAAAGAAATTATTAAATGTTAAAGGAATCGTCGAAATGTGACGCTTANACATTAACAAAAAAAGTTCGCGGATTTTAACAAAAAAAGTTCGCGGATTTTATCAGAACAGTTCGTGGATTTTGTCAGAACAGTTCGTGGATTTTATCAGAACAGTTCGTGGATTTTATCAGAACAGTTCGTGGATTTTATCAGAGAAAGCTTAATCTGATCAATAATGTGGATGATATTGATAGCTTAATCTGAAAGCTTAATCTGACCAATAATGTGGATGATATTGATAGCTTAACCTGAAAGCTTAATCTGATCAATAATGATATTAAACGGCTGGACCGATTGGGCTGATAATTTGGCGGACACTCATGGTTGGCCAGGGGGTGTTATAGGCTAAAAAAAAAAACTTTTTTCAAAAAAAAATTTCGAACATTTTTTTCCACGGGCAACGCCGGGCCCTTCAGCTAGTGTTAAAATTTTTTCGAAATATCAAAATACCGAAAACATTTCGAAGTTATGAGCATTGTGTTCTAAATTATGAACATTGTGTTCTAAATTATGAACATTATGTTCTAAATTATGAACATTGTATTCTAATTTATGAACATTGTGTTCTAAATTATGAACAATGTGTTCTAAATTACAAACATTGTGTTCTAAATTATGAAAATTGTATTCTAAATTAAGATAATTGTATTCTAAATTAAGAACATTGTGTTCTAAATTATGAACATTGTGTTCTAAATTAAGAACATTGTGTTCTAAATTAAGAACATTGTGTTCTAAATTAGAAACATTGTGTTCTAAATTAGAACATTGTGTTCTAAATTATGAACATTGTGTTCTAAATTATGAACATTGTGCTCTAAATTACAAACATTTTGTTCGAAATTATAAACATTGTGTTCTAAATTATGAAAATTGTATTCTAAATTAAGAAAATTGTATTCTAAATTATGAACATTGTGTTCTAAATTATGAACATTGTGTTCTAAATTATTAACATTGTGTTCTAAATTAAGAACAGTGTGTTCTAAATTAAGAAAATTGTGTTCTAAATTATGAACATTGTGTTTTAAATTATGAACATTGCGTTCTAAATTATGAACATTGTGTTCTAAATTATGAACATTGTGTTCTAAATTATGAACATTGTGATCTAATTATGAACAAGATGCTAGAGTTATCATGGACATTTTATGAACCTATCATTCCTTATGCTATTTCAACAAAATGTTTGTTATTTTCATAATTTAGAACACAATAAACACAATAAAAGAACTTATCTTATCGTCAATAAAGTCGTCAAAAATTAATTGTTTTTCAAACCAATTTTGGAATGGGATAACAAAAGGTTAATTTAAACAAATATAACGAACATCGAACATATACCAAAACACCTCTCATGTTCCATCTGGGAAATCCAGGGGCGCAACAAGAACCATCTTATAGCTTCCAAAAAGGATATGACCCCCCCCCCCCCACTTAAATATTGAAAAGAAAAAGTGTCACGTAACAACAGGGCAAATTGCATCTTCCTAATTCTAGGATTATGAATTAGTTGCATTTTACGAACAATTTCACTCTTAATAAAAGGTCTCCCCTATAAGTCCTAAGTTGGTGCCAAAAATCATAACTTGAAAAGATACCTGACAAGACACAAGATCTGGAGCTATTCCTTCGATAATACTGCCATTCACATAATCAGACCCAGAGTATCTAAATAGTTTAGGAAAGGGATAAAAGTGAGTACAAATTTTAGGGATTAATCTGTGTGTGACTTTAAGTCATGGTAATTTAATTTTAAAGACATGAGACTGAATTTATAGAATTTTGAGCCGCAGCTTGAATTTAAATTTAAATTTGAATTTAAATCAAATTTGGTTGGCCCCACTTAAAATCTCATTCAATTTTTCAAGATTTTAGCTGGCGCTCAATTGAAACCGGTTTTTGGCGGCTTTGAGACGCGGCTTAGATTCATTAAATTCGGACTATGGTGGAACAAAGTTTGAAAGGACTGTTTCAGTAACTTTAGGTGATCCTCCATTTAAACCTTTTTAAACCATTAAACCTTCATTTTAACTATATTGCAATTCTGGTTAATATCTCCAGTGAAGCAATAACTAGGCAAGTCACATTTTTAGAGAAATCAGAAATCAAAATAATAAATGTTTTCAAAAAACATGGCTATCTAATTAATACTTGATCAGGCAACCCTTTTATGGGTACTGTTGTAAATGGGACATGCTACCCTTTCAATGGAGCGTCATTTTAAGGATATGATTGTCCCAATTTAAAAAGAATTTTTTTTAAATCGCCAACATTTTTTTTAATTGACACTGAAAGTTAGATAAAAAACTACCCTTTAAATGATATCTATCTATGTATATTGAATTCAATGCTTTCAGAGCGCTTTGCGCACATTCTCAATTTTAATTGTGAACAAATTTTCTCTTTTAAACATTAACAAAAAAAGTTCGCGGATTTTAACAAAAAAAGTTCGCGGATTTTATCAGAACAGTTCGTGGATTTTGTCAGAACAGTTCGTGGATTTTATCAGAACAGTTCGTGGATTTTATCAGAACAGTTCGTGGATTTTCGAAATTTAATAAAAATTGCTTTCCGTACCATTGTAAATATGGCAAACCCCCTTTAATTGGAAGCTCACTTAAAATTTCGTTTACAGTCCCTTTAAGATGACATATTAAACCTTCCTGTTCCGAGTATGAATAAAATACCACCTGGTACTATTTAAGAAACAGTCGGCCACCTTATTCTGACTGAGAAGCGAATATTCAGTTAAAATATCTCTTAATGAACCTAAATTAGAAGACATTTATTTATATGTATATCTAAATCTTTGCTTGTCTGTTTGTGACCGATACACGTCAAAACGGCTCAATCGATCGGGACCAAATTTTCGGTGCTACCTCAGATGACCACAAAGAAAGTTTATGGAACATCAAAAGTGGAAGAATAAAATTCCTATTAAACAGTTAAAATTTTGTTTTGAAAATGCGCCAATTCAAAAAGAAAAATCCGCCAAAATTGAAAATGATTTTAATAGTCGACCTTTAGAGCAATTCCGTTAAATGCTAAAGTTATTTACAGAAAAGCCTAGTTTGTTAAATATTTCTTACTGAACCTAAACGAGAACATAATTGAACACATTTAAAGGGAAACACTCGATCATAGGTGGTTCGGGGGGGGGGGGGGAGGCAGCAGTCCATTTCCAAGGTTCAATTTTATTTTATGACTTGACTTTAATCTTGTCGTGTTTTTACTGATTTAGCAAAGAAATAAACAAGTTTTCAGGGATTTATAAATATACGGAAACATACGGTCTGCATATCCTGAAAGTGGTCTCATTCCTTTAATTCAGAACTTTGGAAACATCGAAAGAATTTATAAAATGTCGTCTTGACAATTTTCAATGGGTTTATGCTAATATATCTAAATCTCAGTAATTGTGAAATTAATTATATAGCCATAAAATATGCGGAAACAGTTTTAAAGAACTTTATACAATTATTAAATTAAAAGACTAACTGTCTGCAGAATTACATTATCAGTAGGTATAGAAAATAACATTTTATAATTACTTTCAAAGTCTTAAAGTTTTGGGTTAAACTGTAGAATATTAGATTCTGTTTTACTTACTTGTTAGCTTTTCTTTTTCAGCTTCCATATCCTTGAGACCCATTACTTCACAAGGTTCATCCCTTGACAATCTTTTAATTGTCTCTCCTATTCTTGATCTTAAACTTTGCAAGCTTACTTCATCGGAAACCATTTCAGACACATAAAAAGTTTGTGAATCAATTGAAATAATTTTTGAAATCGTTTCTTGAATCAACACTTGTTTTTTAAAAACATTAAAATGGAAATATCAAAGAACTATTGATGCAAGAGATCCTCCTTTAAAAGATAAAAAAAGTCAGTTCCAATTCACATTGGTACCTATATAAACCTTTATCTCAGTTCCAATTCACATTGGTACCTATATAAACCTTTATCTCAGCTCCAATTCACATCGGTACCTATATATAAACCTTTATCTTGGTTCTAATTCACATCGGTACCTATATATAAACCTTTATCTCAGTTCCAATTCACATTGGTACCTATATAAACCTTTATCTCAGTTCCAATTCACATTGGTACCTATATATAAACCTTTATCTTGGTTCCAATTCACATCGGTACCTATATATAAACCTTTATCTCAGTTCCAATTCACATCTGTACCTATATAAACCTTTATCTCAGTTCCAATTCACATCGGTACCTATATAAACCTTTATCTCAGTTCCAATTCACATCGGTACCTATTAAACCTTTATCTCAGTTCCAATTCACATCTGTACCTATATAAATTTTTATCAGACAAAAGTTTAAATGGGACTAATGTGAATCGTTCATGTCATGTCATTTGAAATTATGTCTCTTGTCCCTTAAAAACATAACATTTACAATAAAAAATCATTAAAAACAGTTTGCAGAGACCTATTAAACTTTGATTAAAAAAAACTAGTTTGGACCGATTTATGCAGATTTAAAAACTGGGACAGTCACTTTCTTACACTTCTCTTAACTTTTTATCTCGTGGTTTTCTTACCATACTACCCTTGGGGATTAGGCGAGCAATATTTAATTCCAGAAGCAGTTCACCAGTTTTTACAGGACTAGATAAATACTGCTGGATTTCCTTGGCTGTTGTCTGAACAAAATGTTAAAAGAAAAATTACAGTGTGTCTCAGAGAATAAGATGAACTAGTCACAGGTGTCAAAAAATGTTACAAATTGCCGAAAAAATGAGGAATATATATAGAAGCGAATTCAAAGTAAGAAAAATGAAACGAATTCTATAAAAAATAACTGTAATTATAACGTGTTATCTATTATCAACCTTTTGTTCTGCAATATTTTGGCGGTTTGTTACACCACCTTAAGTATGGTATATGAAACTACCTGTCGGGTCAGTTCTGCAATAGAATTAATATTCTGAAGTAAAACCTCTTGCCATATCTTCTCCTCTTGAAATAGTAACCTAATGATCAATATTTATACAAGGTGATTAAAAAAAATACGGGAAATAAGAGTCTTACAGACTCGTTTGTAATCTGATTTTCAAGGTGTTTCTATTATTCTTAAATCTACAAGCCTAAAATGGGCTCATTGAATTGAAAATTGTATTTAGATATCAAAAATGGTCTCAATCTAGAAAATCCGATTACAGTCTGTAGTAGACCCTTTTACAAAATTGTACAAACGGAGATTATCTTTATTTTTACCAAATTCCATCTCTCTAGTTGGAAACTTTAGGGGCCTATACTATTGTCATTTTTATATCTACTAATACTGACCTCACTGAATCGGAAATTATACAGTGAAACCCTTAATAACGAATACATCGAAAGAATTCATCAAGAATTCTTCACTTTCTGATAATGGAATGTTGTAGATATTTAGTTTTTTTAATTAAATGATTATATGGAACTCTTTAAAACTGTTCCCGCATATTCATGGCTAATCATTTATTTTCACAAATACTGAAATTTACGTAATATAGTATAAAAATCATTGAAAAATTGTCAAGACGACATTTGATAAATTCTTCCGATGTATTCATTATTAAGGGTTTCACTGTACGTAGATTTTAAAACTGGTCTCAATTATGAAAATTTTATTACTAACAAGTCTGTATTACCCTTATTCCCCGTTCGCGATCAACTCATAAAATGTTTAGACTTTAGCCTATTCACCATCTCATTTTACCCTAACAGTCCCTTTTAGGTACTAAATAAATAATAAGTAAACCTACTTGTTTCTTGTTTCTTGGGGAGATGATGAATTCGATGTCACATGGGGGAAAAGGTAAATCATAAAAAATAGCAGTATGTAGGATCTTTTCATAGGGGCTACTACTGATCTTTGCCCAGGGGTGACTAAAGATCTCTGCCAAGGAGCGACTACAGATCTCTGCCCAGGAGTAACCACTGATCTTCGCTCAGAGGCGACTACAGATCTCTGCACAGGGGCGACTACAAATATCTCAGATCTCTGCCCAGGAGTGACAAACGATCTCTGCCCAGGGGCGACTACAGATTTCTGCCCTGGGGCTACTACAGATTTCTGCTCAGGGGCGACTACAGATATTGTTCTGAACTTCCCCCCTTGAAACATCCTGCTGAACTGCATTAAATACTAAAAAGCAAATTCTCAGGCATTTTAAATTATCAGGGGCGTTTAAGAATGGAAGGGGGGTCAAGGTAACCCTACCCTCTGGAAATGTTGAGATGAATCTTTGAGATTTTTGGCACTCAAAAATGACATTGCTGTTACCCTATTTCTTTATATTTCTTCTTAAATTTACATTTACGATAAAGTTAAAGACACTGCCATGTGACCCCATCATATTTTGTAACTTCTCAAATCAACAGATGAATGTTCGTCTTCTTGACATTAACATAGAAAAATTACCATATCCGAAAGATATCCTTCAAAAACCTTCATAAATAATCATGTTCATTGGGAAACACAGGGGTAGTCTTTTAGTGACGCGCCCCTGTGAATATCCAAGAGTGCGTGACAGCTCTGAATAGATTTATCCAATTCAATTCTATTGATAAACTATAAACATTATATTTATAAAGATTTTATGAATACTGCTATCAGAAACTACTTGACAGTATCAGCTGTCCAAATATTTGACAAGATTTTGAATTATTTAAGTAAATATAAAATATTTAATTTTATAATATTTCAGTCAATTCTTTTCTAAAAAACCTTTTCGATGCACAACCTGTATTTTGCCCTTTATCGGAAACCAAAGACGATCTTTAAGGCGGCGTCTGATTCCAATGTTTGTTGGGACTTGGGACACACTTGACACACTGTTGGGACAAACTGTTGGGACACACTGTAATACACTGTTGGGACACACTGCAGTGACTCACTGTTGGGACACACCGTGACACACTGTTGGAACACACTGTGACACATTGTTGGGACACACTGTTGAGACACACTGTGACACACTGTTGAGGCACACTGTGAAACACTGTTGGGACGCACTGTTGGGACACACTGTTGGGACACACTGTGAATAAAATTGAACCCAATAATCACTCGTCAAATATAAAATTCTTTATCTTCGTCTTTTAAAGTATTCGCTGTAATAAACTTTTCATTGTTTTTACATACATGCAAATATCAATTTTATTAATGTGTTTAAATAGATTCAATTATATTAAATCATTTGAGATATCTCGACATTTTAAGATTTCATGTTAAATTGTGTAGGAAACATTTAAATTTCAGAAGCTTTAAATTATACTTCTGAATTATTTAAACGTACTGTTGACTATTGTAAAAATAGGATTTAGAGCTTAATATAAAAAATTCCAGATTCCAGATTCCAGATTCAAGATTCAAGATCCAAGATTCAAGATCCAAGATTTAAGATTCAAGATTTAAGATTTATGATTTAAGATTCAGATTCAAGATTCAAGATTCAAGATTCAAGATTCAAGATTCAAGATTCAAGATTTAAGATTTAAGATTCAGATTCAAGATTAAAGATTCAAGATTCAAGATTCAAGATTTAAGATTCAAGATCCAAGATTCAAGATTCAAGATTCAAGATCCAAGATCCAAGATCCAAGATTCAAGATTCAAGATTCAAGATTTAAGACTCAAGATCCAAGATTCAAGATTCAAGATTCAAGATTTAAGACCAAGATTTAAGATTCAAGATTTAAGATTTATGATTTAAGATTCAGATTCAAGATTCAAGATTCAAGATTCAAGATTCAAGATCCAAGATTTAATATAAATAATGATTCGACTCCTTTTATAACAAAAACTATTTCAAAAATCAATTTCCATACGAAAGTAGTATTTTTCAAAAACTTGCCCATTAATTATACCATAAAAAGTTTTTTTTAAATTTCGTATTTTTTCTCATTTCAATCGCTCGCGAAAAATGCAAAAATGCGAAAACTTTTGCAATAAACACATGCCAATTTGGGGGAAAAAATATTAATTATGATATAATAAAACTTCTAATGCTGAGCTCAAGAGCAGATAATTCCATAATCTTTTTTGTGCAATTAATTTCACAAAACTATTTTTCGCGAAATAGTTTGCAAACTCTGAACGAAATATTTTATATCTTTTACTTTGAGAGGTGAGAAAGACTTTTTTACGTTGATTCTCACTTAAAAACGACAAGGACAACTGCACAGAAAATGCGCAAAGTTTAAAAATATTCTACAAAACCATTAAATAAAACTTGCAAATCCTTTGTAAATATCTGAACAATTCCTGTTAGTGTATTCCTAAACCTACCTTGCAATATACTGTTGGTCTGACAGCTTTAATATATTTAATTCAATTTAATAAATTAAAATATATTTTATTATTAAACAAGAATCTAATAAATGGATTGTCAAGGGAATCCTTCCTTGATTTTAATTAAGAAATGGTTGAAATATTCATTCTCCTTCACAATATTTTCATTTGTCAAATATATATTTTATACTTTCTTTTTTATTAATTCTGTCTGTATTTATTTTCTGTCTGTTTGTGTATTCTGTCTGTTTAAATATTATATCTGTTTAAATATTCTATCTGTTTGAATATTATATCTGTTTGTACATTATATCTGTTTAAATATTCTATCTGTTTAAATATTCCATCTGTTTGAATATTCTATCTGTTTGTATATTCTATCTGTTTAAATATTCTATCTGTTTGAATATTCTATCTGTTTTTATATTCTATCTTTTTGTATATTCTGTCTGTTTGTATATCCTATCTGTTTGTAAATTCTGTCTGTTTGTGTATTCTATCTGTTTGTTTATTCTATATGTTTGTATATTCTATCTGTTTGTATATTCTGTCTGTTTGTATATTTTATCTGTTTGTAAATTCTGTCTGTTTGTTTATTCTTCTGTTTGTATATTCTGTCTGTTTGTATATTCTATTTGTTTGTATATTCTATCTGTTTGTATATTCTATCTGTTTGTATATTCTATCTGTTTGTATATTCTATCTGTTTGTATATTCTGTCTGTTTGTATATTTTATCTGTTTGTAAATTCTTTCTGTTTGTATATTCTTCTGTTTGTATATTCTATCTGTTTGTATATTCTGTCTGTTTGTATATTTTATCTGTTTGTAAATTCTGTCTGTTTGTATATTTTTCTGTTTGTATGTTCTATCTGTTTGTATATTCTATCTGTTTGAATATTCTATCTGTGTCTATATTTTATTTGTTTATATGTTCTATCTGTTTATAATGTATATTATATCTGTTTGTGTATTATATCTGTTTGAATTTTCTATCTGTATGTATATTCTATCTGTTTGTATGCTCTGTCTTTTTATTTTGCTAAATATCATTAATGTTTTTTTTGTAACTTTTAATCAAGTTGGTTAATGAGTGATTTTAAGATGGATTTAGTATAATGAGTCAGTAATTGAATAATCATTAGACTTTGAGATATTTCAAGATGCAATACTCAGTTAAATTTTTCAAAAATTTCATTGTAAAACAGTTTAAGAATTCAACACACAAAATATTAATCTTAAGTAGAATTTAAAAATGGTTTGAGTTTTGCCTTTTTGCGTGACGCGGCTGGATTTTTTATAACCACACGTTAAAGGCCTTAAATTTACCATTTAAAAAAGTAGTTTTGCCCTGAAGAGTCAAATGTGTTGGCACGGAAGGGGAAATAGTGGTGGCTCATGGCTGCCGGAAGAGAAAAAAGCTAATATGTGGAACGGAAGGGGAAATAGTAGTGGCTCATGGCTGCCTGCCTTCGCCCGTTCCCCCACCCCTAACTCCTTATCTAGGTTTCCAATTACTAGTTGTAATAGTTGTTATATCGAGAAATAGCATTTAAACAGCAATGAGAGGCAAATAGATTGTCATTGAATGATAGATGGCAACAGAAAATTTAACCAATTTTGTCACACACAGAAATTGAGTTGACATCTGTGACGTAGATACAGCTGTTCTGAGAGTGTACGCTTTCTGCGTTGCCGTCTATTGTACTTGAAAATCTTTTTAATACTAGGTATATCCTTTTGCTATTATAAACAGAATTATATTATTTTTATTAATTCATAAGAAACTAGCTTGGGAACCCAGCTTTGTCTGAATACTGAACTTTCTCCATAAAAGTACTCTAGTTAAAATGTTCAAATTAAGCTAGTAAAATTCCAGTGGGGTCCTAACAATTTTTTTATGAACTACTATATACAAGTATGTAACCGAGTATTATTTTCTAATTAACAATTTTTTTCCTTGTCCTATGTTCTTTTTTCCCTTCTTAAATTCCACATTTTACCCTATATTATCCTGTCAAATCCCACTTTTGTAGTTTTTATCATAAGTTTTCTGAGTAATGTTTTCACTCTAATCCGTTATTTAATAAGAACCCAAGATTTAAGCAAAAAGAAAAAATATTTAGACAATGAAACATTTTTTCCTCCTAAAACCATAAATGAAATGATTCAATTTTTAAACATAATCTATATTTTAAATTATAATCAAATCATTTGAAATAATAATGTACGTTAACAAATAATTTAAATGTTAAAAAATATTAGAAGATATTTCCTCAATCCGTGAAGTGAAAATAAGTAAAAAATTCACAAAGTTGAGATGAAAACTTTTATACTCTTATCTTTTCAGTAATCTTTGGAATCATTTTGTTCATGTTGATGCGTTCATAAATTCAATCGATTTGACTCTAACCAGATTAGAGGTCGAAATAATCAAAGATGGCAATTCCTAATTTTTGTCTGATACGCATGTTCCAACACGTGGACTCTATTTCCAACACGTGTGGCTTTACATGGACTCTATTTCCAACACGTGTGGCTGTACAAGGACTCTATTTCCTACACGTGTAGTTGTACAAGGACTCTATTTCCAACACGTGTGGCTGTACACGGACTCTATTTCCTACACGTTTAGTTGTACAAGGACTCTATTTCCAACACGTGTAGTTGTACAAGGACTCTATTTCAGACACGTGTAGCTGTACATGGACTCTATTTCCAACGCGTGTAGTTGTACAAGGACTCTATTCCAAACACATGTAGCTGTACATTGACTCTATTCTCAACACATGAAGTTGTACATGAACTATGTTCCCAACAGATGTAGCTGTGCAAGGAATCTATTTCTAACACATGTAGTTGTGCATAGACTCTATTTTCAACACATGTAGCTGTACATTAATTCTATTCCAAAACATGTACCCGTACATGGACTCTATTTCCAACTTAATTAGCTGTACAGTGTACATGAACTCTACGCCCAACACATGTAGCGGTACATGGACTCTATTTTCAACACATGTAGCTGTAAATGGACTCGATTCCCAACACATGTAGCTGTTTATGAACTCTATTCCCAACAAGTCTAGCTGTACAAGGACCCTATCCCCAACACATGAAGTTGTACACGAACTCTGTTCCCAAAAAATGTAGCTGTACATGGACTCTATTTCCAACACGTGGAGTTGTATATGGACTCTAGTTCAACTACATGTAGTTGTACATGGACTCTAGTTCAAACACATGTAGTTGTACATGGACTCTAGTTCAAACACATGTAGTTGTACATGGACTCTAGTTCAAATTGTACATGGACTCTATTTCCAACACATGTAGCTGTACATGGACTCTATTTCAAACACATGTAGCTGTACATGGACTCTATTTCCAACACATGTAGTTGTACAATGACTCTAGTTCAAACACATGTAGTTGTACATGGACTCTAGTTCAAACACATGTAGCTGTACATGGACTTTATTTCCAACACATGTAGTTGTACATGGACTCTTTTTCCAACACATGTAGCTGTACAAGGACTCTATTTCCAACACATGTAGTTGTACATGGACTCTAGTTCAAACACATGTAGCTGTACATGGACTCTATTTCCAGCACATGTCTGTACACGAACACGGAATAAATGATATATATCAGATATTGTACTTAGAAAATATTTATCTCAATTGTATAATTGATATATTGGATGTATACTTCTTTATTACTAGGAAAAGGATGTCTAATATATCAATATTATAAATTATAAAAACTATAGCTTTTATCTAAACCTTGAGAAAATCAATTAACAAATATAACTGCTGGGATTTTTATTTGTCTGATTTTATTTTTGTTTCAAATTCTATAATTTTGGATCTATTTTAGGAGTTTATTAGAATGGTTTTCAGTGGGGTAAAGTTTGTTATTAATAGTTTTTACACAGAAATAACATTCATCTGCAGACTATAATTATAATCATTGTTTTGATAAATTTTTTTTTTTTTTCGGAGTCAAGCATTAAAGCCGCAGAACGCATTATTTTGCGGGAAAATGCGAATTTTGAGTTTGTTAAACTGATGATTTTAAGATTAAAGATATTTTTACTTCTATTTTTATAGTGAACATTTATTTGTAAAATACGATGTCGTAAACCCAACGGTTACCCTTTAAACTTTAATAAGGATGAGGATTGAGGAATTAATATCCTTCTTCTTCTGACAGCAGAAAAATTAACGAAACGATCCCGAGTTTCCTTTTTGGGGTCTTTACGTTTGTGTAGATTTTGATTTAAAGGATTCGAAAAAAATGGAAAATATGAAGAAACTAAATAAAATAATACTTCCTAACACAAATATTGATATCTAAAAAACTGCCTAATCCATTCGTGAAACCCGGGTTTTAAAACTGGTTTTCATAACGATACCCTTGTCTTAAGTTTTTTTTGCTCAGAGTCCGAAATTTAAAAGAGTATCGTTGAACGAAACTCCTAAGTTTTGTGTAGATTTTGATTTAACAGATTCGAAAAAATTGGAGAATAAAAAGAAACTAAATATATTATAATTTCAGAACAAAAATCTATATCCACAAACCCCATTCGTGAACCCCGGTTCTTAAACTGGTTTTCATAACGATAGTCTGTCTTAAGTTTTGGGCTCAGATACCCGAAATTTCCAGATATAGAAAAGTAAAAATATCTACAAAATTCCTGACCAGACAAAGGTTTAATGAGTATTATTGTAAATCAGATATGTCGCTTGAAAACAGAAACTTAGAACACTTCACTGTTGTTAGTTTTCTTTTAAAACTATCAAAACTAATTACTTTAATTACATTTCAACCCAAAACTTCGGAGACACAGAAGGTAATTATAATTGAGATGATTTCCAAACCTCCAGATAATGGAATGCTGTACTTCATAGTTTTTAATATAATAATTGTATGGAGCTCTTTAAACCTCGGAGACACATAAGGTAATTATAATTAAGATGATTTCCAAACCTCCAGATAATGGAATGCTGTACTTCATAGTTTTTAATATAATAATTGTATGGAGCTATTTAAACCTGTTCCCGAATATTTCATGGCTATTTATTTATTTTTACATATACTGAGATTTAGATTTAGAATCATATGGACTGGATGGAAACCTGGAAATTACCTCCCAGAGATGAAATCTCGTTTTACCAGACTCAATATCTTGTTTAGCTGCTCCACTTCAATGTCTATCTCTTAGCAATCTCTCAACAACAGCTTCCACATTCACTGCTGGTTCATTTGCTACTTCATCTGTAAACCTAACTGCTACTGTGGCTGTTCCGGAGTCTTCTCTAATTTAGCTGCTCCTACAATCTGAGATACTTCCACAGCATTCCTAGCTGCTTCCTTTGCTGAACTGACATCTGGTCTGTGTAGAGCTCTCTACAAGTAGCAGTGTCTTCTGCATCAAGATCTCTTGTTCCTAAACTGTTTCTACAATAGATATGTAAAGAGCTGTTCCACAGTGAGTGGCGTCTCCGTTCTCAGAATCCTCTGGTTCCGCTAGAGGTTCCATGACAGGTCTTTGAAGAGCTGTTCCACCATGAGCGGTGTTTCTGTTCTCGGGATCCTGGAAGTTCTAGTTCCCTAGTTCTCCGATGTGTCCTGGATATCCTAGTTCTCCGATGTGTCCTGGATATCCTAGTTATCATATGTGTCCTGGATATCCTAGTTCTCATATGTGTCCTGGTTGCTCTGTATCTTGGTTGTCCCTGTCAATAGAACCAACTCGAGAATATGGAGCTTCTGTATAAAAACGCCTTAGCTGCTCTAAGGCTCCAGTAACTCTGTTCATAGATTTAGCTGGAGAATAAAGACTGGATCCTCCAGCTTGTTCTTGGACAGAACCACTGGGGAACAAAGAGCTTCCTCTGATATCCTCAGTAATGCTGAGGATATCAGAGGATATGTATTCATGTTGAAGGATGGGTAAAGAGGCCGGTGTCCACTTAGTCCTCTTGTATTCATGGTACAATATATCATTTTAAGAGCTGTCCATGAAGTTCAAGTCCCCAAGCCTTAATGGGATAAACAGAGCTAAGCTCTAACGTCTATCCTGTATAAGATCCTAGTTTGTACTGCTCCTATTCTCCAGGTTCTCTACTCAGCTTAGATTCAGACAAAGGGTTTAGGGGTTTTAGTATCTGGTGATATTCTAAATATTACACCATTAATATTATAATAAGGAAAATGTAAGAAAAAAGACTGAATAAATTCCGTACAGTCATCTTTGTTGGTAACCCTGTATCAGAAAAATGATAATGAAGGGGGCTAAGGTTGATAATATTTTAGTAATTATAATTATATGAAAAAATTTAATAACTTGTCTCAATTTTTAATTAAAATGAAATATTTCAGAATGTAAAACACTTAAAATTATTAAATTTGCTGATAAAATTCCCTTGGATTTGAAAACTATGATTGCATGCAGACAGTTGCGGGGGTAGGGGGGGTGGGGAATTGAAAGAAGAAAAATAGGTTTTTTATATCAACAATAATTCTGCGAATAGGGGAGTTCAAGGTTTAGTTAGCCCAGAAACCTATTAAGCATGGAAACGTTTAAAATAGGCAAAATGCTAGAATTAAAGTAATACGAGGTGTGTTCAATAAGTTTCGCAATAACATTTTTAGATGTAATTCTGGATACCTCAGCCCTGTAATTTTTTTTTAAAGTTCCCTATATCTATACCAGAATATTTTTCAGATCAGTTGATGTCAATCAGATCTTTGTTGTAATATAAGGAGCGTTCTCCCGAAAGTATATCAGCTTCGTTCGTCACAACAAGAAAATTTTTAGATTATTCTCAAACTTTATTCATCAGAGTCTGTTTTAAACCATTGAAGAACGATCAAAAGAAATGAGAAATTGAGTATTTAATGTATGAAGGACTTGAGAGGATTTTTCTGGTTTTGATTTACGTTTGAGATTCATAATCAATGTAATCCCGTTGGCTGGTCCTATGTCAGAGACTTTGGGACACTTTTAACCCAGATCTTTGTCATTTTTTAAATCTTGCTTTACAACTTTTGTTTACAATGTAAAAGCAAACATCAAGCTATCTGGCAAACATACTTCTTAAACCCTTGCTAATATGGTTTGAACAATTGGCAATAATTTGACTATTTTTGGGGTCCAGAACTCCAGATTGTCTTTTCCTTCAAATATTAATTTTTACCTTCTTAACCCATTAAACCACCATTAAAGTTCATAAACTAGTTTTAAAATGCAATCTGAATCATGTTTTAGGGGCCTTTTTGGTTTTGGCATCGTCTGATATAACCTAGCCTCCAAAGTGTCCTATTTCTCTAGTCAATATTCTAGATATTTCTATGCTGTGACAATGAAGTTTTTCCACCATCAGGAGAACCCTCCTTGCATCACAGTAACAATATTTTTGACGCCGAAATGGTAAATGTATCCAGTATAGATAATAGATATAGTGAACTTTAAAAAGAAAATACAGAGTTGAGACATTTAGAAGTACCTCTAAAACTTTTTTTTGCAAAACTTATTGAACACACCTCGTATACATTATTGATATCATAACTGCCTTAAGATCAGGATTAAGATTAAGATAAAAAAATTCTACAATAGGGTTAAAGAGATTATTAATTTAAAAAGGGGATTTAGATTAAGGTTAAAATTAGGAAGTTGGATTAGAAATAAAGTTCGACTTTAATTATTAGGATAAAGGATACATTTGGTTTAAAGGTTTTTGCGAGGATTTGGATTCAGATTTAGGTGAGAAACTGGATTAGGATTAAAGTAAGAAATTGGATTAGGATTTAAGTAAGAAACTGGATTAAGATTCAAAAAAGGAAATGGATTAGGATTTAAGTAAGTAAATTGGATTATGATTAAAATAAGGAATTAGATTTGGATTTAAGAAAGGAATTGGCTTAGGATTTAGGTAAAAAAATAGATTAGGATTAAAGTTAGGAACTTGATTAGGATTTAAGAAAGGAATTGGCTTAGGATTTAGGTAAAAAAATAGATTAGGATTAAAGTTAGGAACTTGATTAGGATTTAAGTAAGGAATTGTAGAAGGATATAAGTAATGAACTGGATTAAGATTCAAATTAATGATTTGAATACTATAAAGTGGAGTAGTTCTAAATATTTTTAAAAACTTCTACTTTTGTCTAAATCTTTTCGGATTAATTTTAATCCATTTCATCAGATTTGAATCCCCGGTATAATCTGTAAATGTAAAACATCTGATGGCTTTTTATAGATTAAATAAATGCTAATTTTATGTCAGAATATTTTCAATTTATAGTTTATTGTTTCACCCAACCGTAATCATGAAAAACATGATAAAAAAGGATTTAAATTATTTCGTTTATAAGTAAAAAGTAATCTCTGTTGGGTTGTCTGTTTGTTTATATGTCTAATGACAACTCAGGAACCCCTTGACCGATTTGTCTCAAAGTTTGATTGTAGAGCTTGATAGAACCAAAGGAAGGGCCTTAGCTTGACTTGAAACATTTAAATGGACTAGGTTGGCTTTTATACGGAAAATTTAAATTCCAATCAAATATCAATCAAACCTATTTTAAAATTTCAAATCATAATGTCAACATAATTTGTCCCAGATTAACTGAAATGTAGTAATTAATATTAAATTAGGAAAATAATCGATTCTGCTCCAAAATAATGCCCAAGATAATTAACCATGAATGGTTTATATTCCATATTCAGTCTAAATATACAAATACTAATAGAAATATACAAATACTTAAAAAAGGGGACTCTACACACAGTGGATTAGGGTCCCGTGGTTAAAGCTAAATAAGCAAAGCTCTGAATATATACTCCCCTTCTGTAAAGGTAAGATATGTATACAATAGTTGAACTCCCTCCGGGAGTTGCAGAAATTAAACATTTCCATTCAAACTTTTAAAAACTGTATTTTACAGAAAATATTCTGAATCCAGGAATCCAGAAACCAGCCCTTCCCGTAATGTCAATGCCATTTTTCTTTAATATTTAATCTCTAGAATAAGAATGAAAGCTAGATGCGCGAACAAGAAGAAAATGGAGACCAAGAAATATAGATATATGTCAAAATATTTGCATCTTCTATCATCTAATTATCTATATTTCTCGGCAGCCGGCACAAATATATTTAGCTAAACAAATAAGGATTTTTTAGTCGTTAGAAGGTTTTAAAGTATATAATTGCGAACCTAACATGCTACTCTTTGGATGAACTTTGACGTCTCCCATGCAAATTAGACAAATTGACAAAGTAATGCGACATTATTGGTACGAGTTTTTGATTTCGTAAGTCAAAACTTCTTTAATTTGATTTTACAAACAAGTATGAGAAAAGAAAACTTATTAAATATTGAAAATTAAAAACATTATTTATCCCTCAATATCTCTTAACAAAATAAAAACTTAATAAAAACATACAATATTGTCATATTATTAAGTTTAGTTTGACGTCTACACTTTCAGTTTATTAGATCCTAAAGTACGGATAAAGTGGTTTTTCAAAATCTTCGTGCTAAACATCGGAAACCATCTCACGAGAAACTTAAAAATACACCATACAAAACAAATATAAAATATTAAAATGAATTTGCAACAAAGTAAATATGAATCAAAACTTCAAAACAACTTTTTGAAAGATTAGAAATCAACTTATTAAAAAATTAACAATTGGAAAGTTTAAAAATCAACAATTTGAAAGTTTAAAAATCAACTATTGGAAAGTTTAAAAATCAACTATTGGAAAGTTTGTATATCAACTATTAGAACATTTAGATATCAACTATGAGAAAGTTTAGATATCAACTATTAAAAAGTTTAAAAATCAACTATTAGAAAGTTTAAAAATCAACTATTGGAAAGTTTAGAAATCAACCATTAGATGGTTTTGTAAATATGAAACTATAAAAAAATCAGAGATAAACTAAAATCAGAAATCAACTGAAACCAGAAATCAACTAAAACCAGAAATCAACTAAAACCAGAAATCAACTAAAACCAGAAATCAACTTAAACCAGATATCAACTAAAACCAAATCAACCAGAAACCAAACATCTGAAATGATATTAGTTACAAAACATCTGAAATCAACTAAAACAAGAAACCAAACATAAAACATTAATTAAAAACAGAAACCAAAATCATAAATTAGTTACAAACAGAAACCAAACATCAGAAATTAATGATATTAAAACCAAACGTCAGAAATTAACTAAAACAAGAAACCAAACATAAAACATTAAGTAAAACCAGGAACCAAAATTATAAATCAATTAAAAACAGAAACCAAACATCAGAAATTAGTTACAAACACATATCTCAAAGTTTTTTCTTTTCGAACAATAGTTAATTCTCAGTTTGCAAAAACATATTTGTTGATCCGGTCCAATTAACGTGTTGAGTTTCTTTTGATGCCCTACAGTTTAAGAATATTTAGTTGGTATTGAAAGATCAGTCTTTAATCTGTTCTGGAAAAAGTTGAAAAGTTTTATTTTTCTCGCTTACTGATTTGTTTTCATTTTAACTTGGAAACTTTTTATTTTAAAACTTGACTCTGCCAAATATTTTTGAGTCCTTAGAACCGGGATATTTTCAACCTTGAATTCAAGAGCTGTTTACATTTTAGAATTATTAAAGAGCTGCGTAATACTTCCAATCTAAGGTCGATAATTAGAAAGTAATTTCTTTTAAAGTTTTTATTCTTTTCTTAACCAACTTTTTTGTGGAAAAAAATTTAATTAACAAATTCAAATAAAATTATCTCTTTTAACGATTTTTAAAAAAATATATACATTTTTTCTCTTGTTCAAAACATTTGAATATAAAAAGCAATACGAAAATTTTAAATATTCCAAACCTGTAGTTATTGGTCTCATTTTCAATTTGAATTTTATAAAAAAAATATACACTTTCATTCCAAAACGTTATCCTTGAAACCATTGAATGGTCAAAAATGACGAAATTTGTATCCATAGAAACGCTGGTAGTTGATACCCGTGCGTGCAAGTTGTTTTACATGCAAGGATATTATTACATCCCAGTACAATAAAAAACGTGTTTTTAAAATTTTTATTTTATTTAACGACAAGTAAAATGATATCTTCCTTTTTTTCAGTCGATCCGCATGCCTCTTTTTTAATGTGAGGTTACTTGAAATTATGTCAACACAGTAGGTCACTAACCTTTAGTCTCTAAAAAAAATGTTTACAAATTAAACAAATTATGATATTCCAGTACAATAAAAAACGTGTTTTTAAAATTTTTATTTTATTTAACGACAAGTAAAATGATATCTTCCTTTTTTTCAGTCGATCCGCATGCCTCTAATGTGAGGTTACTTGAAATTATGTCAACACAGTAGGTCACTAACCTTTAGTCTCTAAAAAAAATGTTTACAAATTAAACAAATTATGATATATGACGTGGAACCTATAAAACGGAGGAATAAAAAGACGACATTTAAGAAATCTTTTGTGTATTCGATGCTAATAGTTTTAGAAGATGCTTGAAAATCGATTTATAAAGCTTAGTTGGTCTCGGTACTCTGCATAACTCGGCGTTCTTTGGACAAATTTAACACATTTTTATATTATATTGGTCGTCTTCCTATGTCGCAGTTGTATGTGTCCCACTGTACCTTATATATGGCAAAATGTTTAGAAGTTTTGTTGTATTTTGAATTTAAAACTACCTCTTGTATTTAATCAAAGAGAGTTTAATCTAGATTTATTCTAATCCCTTTCTAAACAAAGATGTCATGGAAAATATCTTTTAAAAGATTAATATCTTTTCATAACTTTTTAGACGAACAATAGAACATTTTAGAGTTAATCCTTTAACATTGTCATGAATATTTCCTGGGATCATGAATATTTCCTGGGATCGTAAATATTTTCTGGGATCATGAATATTACCTGGAATCATGAATATTTCCTGGTAACATGAATATTTCCTGGGATCATGAATTTTTCCTGGGATCATGAATATTTCCTGGGATCATGAATATTTCCTGGGATCATGCATATATCCTGGGATCATGAATATTTCCTGGGATCATGAATATTTCCTGGGATTATGAATATTTTATTGGGAACATTTTCTTGATGTTTAAACCAAAAACAAGCAGACGTGGAAAAAACATTATTATAAAAACAATCAAGTTTTGCATGAATCCCAGTCTCAAAGCAAACTAGGTTGTAGTACGGCATGACATAGATTTTAAGTATTTTTTTTGAAATCTTTATACCTACATTAAGAAGACTAGGAAATTATATGGCATTTTTAGGACATTTTTTTATTATAAATAAATAAAATCATTGGTTCACGCTACTAGTTCAAGGATTCAAATTTTATTATTGATTTAAACAAGTGAGTGTGCATTTTTTAAAAAATTCAATTTTTCAGAATATATCGAACAGTCTTTGGACATTTATGACAGATTTAACACAATGATAAATTCTAACACTAAAGTGAATTAATCATCGAAAAAGTATTAAAAAAATTACGACTGCTCCTATTCCTATATATATATATTTAANAGTTTGTGACAAAGACTCAATTCCTTTATAATATTTACAAGATGTCAAATACGTTTAACAAGTCCAAATGTGGAATTTTCCTTTTACCTAAATTTTTCTGCTCGTTTTTTTGCCTTTTCAATCAGGTATTTTCCCCTTTAAATGTGGTATTTTCACCTTTCAATGTGGTATTTTCCCCTTTCAATGTGGTATTTTCACCTTTCAATTTGGTATTTTCCAATTTTCAATGTGACATTTTCCTCTTTCAATGTGATGTTTTTCCTTTTCACTGTGGTATTTTCCTTTTTCGATGCGTTATTTGCCCCTTTGAATGTGGCATTTTCCCCTTTCATTCTAGTATTTTCCCCTTTAAAAGTGGTATTTTCCCCTTTAAATGTGGTATTTTCCCCTTTCAATGTGGTATTTTCACCTTTCAATTTGGTATTTTCCAATTTTCAATGTGACATTTTCCTCTTTCAATGTGATGTTTTTCCTTTTCACTGTGGTATTTTCCTTTTTCGATGCGTTATTTGCCCCTTTGAATGTGGCATTTTCCCCTTTCATTCTAGTATTTTCCCCTTTAAAAGTGGTATTTTCCCCTTTAAATGTGGTATTTTCCCCTTTCAATGTGGTATTTTCACCTTTCAATTTGGTATTTTCCAATTTTCAATGTGACATTTTCCTCCTTTCAATGTGACATTTTCTCTTTTCAATGTAATATGTTTTTCCATTCAATGTGGTAGTTCCCCTTTCAATGTGATATTTTCCCCTTCGATGTGGTATTTTCCCCTTTAAACTTGCTATTTTATCTTTTTAACTTGGTATTTTCCCCTTTATTTTTGGTATTTCCCCCTTTTAATAAGGTGGTTTCCCCTTTCAATGTAATATTTTCCCTTTCAATGTGGTATTTCCCCTTTAATGTTGTATTCCCTTTTTAATGTGTTATTTCCCCCTTACAATGTGTTATTTTCCCCTTTCAACGTGGTATTTTCCCCTTTCAACGTGGTATTTTCTACTTTTGATGTTATATTTTCCCCTTTCAATGTGTTATTTCTCCCTATCAATAAGATATTTTCCCCTTTCAGTGTGGTATTTTCCTCTCTTATGTGGTTATTTTTCACTTTAATCATGATATATTTCCCTTTCAACGTGGTATTTTTCCCTTTCAATGTAATATTTTTCCTTTTCAATTTGGTATTTTCCCCCTAAAATGTAATATTTTCCCCTTTTATGTGGTATTTCCCCCTTTCTGTGTTATTTTCCCCTTTCTGTGGTATTTTCCCCTTTCAGTGTGCAGTCTTCACATATATGAAATTTGTAAAGTCATAATCAACACTTCTGTCTTAAAATAGATTCGGTAATTTGTTGACATATTTGTATGAGTGATATTTGTTAACTTTATTTTTAATTCATGTCTTTAAAAGCCATT
>NW_019396325.1:198006-275818 GCF_000591075.1 Eurytemora carolleeae | reverse complement strand
TCCTATATCCTGTATGATGCTGTATCTAATATTCTGTATCCTGTGTCCTATATCATGTATGATGCTGTATTTAGTATTCGGTATCCTAT
The DNA here is from genome assembly GCF_000591075.1 of Eurytemora carolleeae. Classification (NCBI taxonomy): domain Eukaryota; kingdom Metazoa; phylum Arthropoda; class Copepoda; order Calanoida; family Temoridae; genus Eurytemora; species Eurytemora carolleeae. The sequence goes on along the minus strand of NW_019396325.1, from coordinate 275,729 downwards.
ATCCTGTATGATGCTGTATCTAGTATTCTGTATCCTGTATCCTATATCCTGTATGATGCTGTATCTAGTATTCTGTATCCTATATCCTGTATGATGCTGTATCTAGGATTCTGTATCCTGTATCCTATATCCTGTATGATGCTGTATCTAGTATTCTGTATCCTGTATCCTATATCCTGTATAATGCCGTATCTAGTATTCTGTATTCTGTATCCTATATCCTGTATGATGCTGTATCTAGTATTCTTTATCCTGTATCCTATATCCTGTATGATGCTGTATCTAGTATTCTGTATCCTGTATCCTATATCCTCTATGATGCTGTATCTAGTATTCTGTATCCTGTATCCTATATCCTGTATGATGCTGTATCTAGTATTCTGTATCCTGTATCCTATATCCTGTATGATGATGTATCTAGTATTCTGTATTCTGGATTCTATATCCTGTATGATGCTGTATCTACTATTCTGTATTCTGGATTCTATATCCTGTATGATGCTGTATCTAGTATTCTTTATCCTGTATGATGCTGTATCCTGAATGATGCTTTATCTAATTAGTATCATGTATGGTACTGTATCTATATAATATCCTGTATCGTATATCTGTATCATGTATTAAGTATAAAGTTTATAAACTTAACCCTTACTCCTCTTTTCTGTTAATAAACCGCTTTTCTCTTTTGACTTGATTCAATCTGTTTTATTTTTCTCTCCGTCTATTATTAAACCGTATGCCTCTGAAACCAAATCCATTTATATTTTCATTTTTAATTAATCTTGTTAAGTTCATTCAATCCATTCTTCTCTTTTCAACCTGTCTTTCTCTTTAAAATCCGTTCATTTCTTTTTAAACATGTCTTGTCTTCTCTAATTTTCAATCCGTACTACATATAAAAATCAGTCCATTTTTCTTTTTAATCTGTCCTACTCTTTAAACTCATTATACTCATCATCTGTGCTTTATAATTCGTTCAACTCTTGAAACTCAACCTATTTTTCTCTTTTAAATCCGTCCTACTCTTTAAACGCAACCTATTTTTTCCCTTTAATCCTACTCTTTAAACTCAACCTATTCTATTTCTAATCCTTAAAATCCGTCCTTATTTAAACTTACACTATTATTCTCTTTCTAATCTGTCCTTCTCTTAACTTACACTATTCTTCTCTTAACTTTCACTATTCTTCTCTTTCTAATCCGTCCTTCTCTAAACTTACACTATTTTTCTCTTAACTTACACCATTCTTCTCTAAACTTACACTATTTTTCTCTTAACTTACACCATTCTTCTCTTTCTAATCCGTCCTTCTCTTAACTTACACTATTCTTCTCTAAACTTAAACTATTCTTCTCTAAACTTACACTATTCTTCTGTTAACTTTAACTATTCTTCTCTTTCTAATCCGTCCTTCTCTTAACTTACACTATTCTTCTCTAAACTTACACTATTCTTCTGTTAACTTTCACTATTCTTCTCCTTCTAATCCGTCCTTCTCTAAACTTACACTATTCTTCTCTTAACTTACACTATTCTTCTCTTTCTAATCCGTCTTTCTCTAAACTTACACTATTCTTCTCTTTCTAATCCGTCCTTCTCAATACTTACACTATTCTTCTCTTTCTAATCCTTCCTTCTCTTAACTTACACTATTCTTCTCTTAGCTTTCACTATTCTTCTCTTTCTAATCCGCCCTTCTCTAAACTTACACTATTTTTCTCTTAACTTACACCATTCTTCTCTTTCTAATCCGTCCTTCTCTAAACTTACACTATTCTTCTTTAAACTTACACTATTCTTCTCTTTCTAATCCGTCCTTCTCTTAACTTACACTATTCTTCTCTAAACTTAAACTATTCTTCTCTAAACTTACACTATTCTTCTGTTAACTTTCACTATTCTTCTCTTTCTAATCCGTCCTTCTCTTAACGTACACTATTCTTCTCTAAACTTACACTATTCTTCTCTTTCTAATCCGTCCTTCTCTTAACTTACACTATTCTTCTCTAAACTTACACTATTCTTCTGTTAACTTTCACTATTCTTTTCCTTCTAATCCGTCCATCTCTAAACTTACACTATTCTTCTCTTAACTTACACTATTCTTCTATTTCTAATCCGTCTTTCTCTAATCTTACACTATTCTTCTCTTTCTAATCCGTCCTTCTCAATACTTACACTATTCTTCTCTTTCTAATCCGTCCTTCTCTTAACTTACACTATTCTTCTGTTAACTTTCACTATTCTTCTCTTTCTAATCCGTCCTTCTCTAAACTTACACTATTCTTCTCTTAACTTTCACTATTCTTCTCTTTTTAATCCGTCCTTCTCTAAACTTACACTATTCTTCTCTTAACTTACACTATTCTTCTCTTCCTAATCCGTCTTTCTCTAAACTTACACTATTCTTCTCTTTCTAATCCGTCCTTCTCAATACTTACACTATTCTTCTCTTTCTAATCCGTCCTTCTCTTAACTTATACTATTCTTCTCTTAACTTTCACTATTCTTCTCTTTCTAATCCGTCCTTCTCTAAACTTACACTATTTTTCTCTTAACTTACACCATTCGTCTCTTTCTAATCCGTCCTTCTCTAAACTTACACTATTCTTCTCTTAACTTACACTATTCTTCTCTTCCTAATCCGTCTTTCTCTAAACTTACACTATTCTTCTCTTTCTAATCCGTCCTTCTCTAAACTTACACTATTATTTTCTTTCTAATCCGTCCATCTTTAAACTTACACTATTATTCTCTTTCTAATCCGTATTTCTCTAAACTTACACTATTATTCTCTTTCTAATCCGTCCTTCTCTAATACGATTCCTGTTTACTTAGCTCTTTTAACTTAACCCATGCTTCTCTTTAAACTCAACCTATGCTTCTCTTTAAACTCTATCTATTCTTCTCTTTAAACTCTATCCATGCTTCTCTTTTAGCTCAACCCATGCTACTTCCCATCTTTTAATAGCCTTTTCTTTAAACTTAACTCATTCTTCTCTTGTGTCTCTCTGTCCTTTCCTAAGCTTAGTGAATTCAACCCACTTTTCTCCTTTCAATCCGTCCTTTTTTTCTTTATGATCCTTCATTATCTTTTAAACATTTCTAGTCTCTAAACTTAACCCTTTGTTCATTTAATCCATTCCACTTAGTCAATTTTTCCTGTAACCCGTCATTCTATTATAAATCCACCATCTAAATCTTTCAATCCGTCCTAATCTTTACTCAACCCATTTATTTCTCTTTAATCCGTCCTATTTTCAAATTTTTAAACCTGTCCTTCTCTTCTTGTCTCTCTTTGAACCGTCCTAATCTAAACTTCACCATTGATCTCTTTTTTTAGCTGTCTCACAGGTACAGTTCTGATTCGGGCGTGGTCATCTGTGCACTGAGGGTCACTTGACATAACGCTGACTGTCCCTTCAGGTTTATGTAGAAATACATTTCGCTGCACTGGAAACCTCTCGAAATCTTACCGAGGTAATTAATATAGTTTGTTAAAATTTATTAAATTTTCTGGCATTAATAGAGTACAATATTCAGGCTAAATGTACACGCAAGACATAACTGTAAATAGTACGTAGTACAATTAATACATGGTTATTGATATAGTGGAGCCGAATTTATATTAGTTTACATTTTTCATGGTATATTTTATATTTGCTTTCATAGGATGATATTGATAAAAACAAGTATGGTTTTGAATAGTAAAAAGCTTAAATAATTTACAGGGTGACCTCTTCTAAAAATAAAGTTTTTGTTTATGAAGATTACATAGCTTTTTTTGGTCGTGATTGCTGTGAAAATTTTAAATTGCTTATCAACGCCAACCTGTAAATTATTTCTTTGCAATGTTTTCTTTCTCCAGCAAATTCAGCAAAGCATCAAGTTTTTCCAAGCTAAATTCCAGGTCGAGAATGAAGGTTTGAACAATGAGAAACCCCCCCCCCCCCCTTCTACATTAAGAAACTATTATTTAAAAATACTCGACAATTCGAGGATAAATATTAATAAAATAGGTAATTGTGTTGGACGGCAATTATTTGAACAAACCAACTAAACACAAAAAGGTACATTTTATAATTTTATGAAAGTTTTGTGTACTTTATCATTCTTCTTCACTTCATCGTGAATTTCAAAATGAACGTGCTACAAAGTTAAATTAGCTGTACATTAAAGCACGTGTGGCCTATAAAGTTTTGATTGGTTCCCGGATTTCCTTCAACAAATTTGGGATATTTCCAAAATATTTTTATTCAATTGAAATGAAAATAAAATTGAAATCAACTTTATATTTTGACTTCTGCTTTGTTTCAATGCTTATTTGATCTAAAGAAATATCCATTGAAATAGGAAAAGTACACAAACGTTTCATAAAATTACCTATAACACTATTATTTTGGCACGACATGCTAGGCTATAAAGTTTTTGGGCTTAAATTTTCTCTATGTCTCAAAGGTTCTCGCCCTTTTAGATTATAGTTTGTCCCTCGCAAAGGTTGAACCTTCTCGATAAAGAAAAAAATTTCTGTACAAAAACTTAATAATACTGCTAACCAAAATAACAGAGTTATAAATAGTTAAAATGTGCAAAAAGACCAAAGATAACTTAAACTTTATATAAAGCAGGAAGATATTATTGAGCTTGAAACAAATGGGGTTTAACCAAGCATTAAGAATATGAATGGTGGCAAAAATCTTTTTATTTTATAAACAAATTCAAGTTAAAAATTTTTAGGCAAACCTAATATAGGTGTCGGGTACTTTTATTTTAAATCTTGATAAAATATTCTCTATTTCGTATTTCCTCTTCAGCTCAACTAATTAGAATAAATAAAAACTAATTAAGGAACCATTACTATAAACTGATACTGGTATCCCTCACGGGGGTGGGGGGGATTAAGGAAACTATTTTTGTTGAGAAAGAACAAACAAATCTTTTCATTTTCATTCGTTAAAGCCTGGCTAGTGGGTTGGTGGTGTCCTCTGATATCTGAGGGGTGTTTAGGTCTAGGGAGGATGGCTGGGGAGTGTTCAGACAGGATTCCAGGTGGGCTGAAGATGACGGAGTGTTCAAGGAGTTCAGAAAACCTAAATTATAAAATAAGGAAACTTATTTACGAAGGTTTCAAGGGAATCGTACTTGGTAGCGTTAATGCAAAGATGACAATGCATGATTCACAATGGTAGCGTTTCAACCTTTCTATCATCAATAATGTTTAAGATATTTTCATTTTTACTCAGTTTACAAGTGTTTAATTCTGTTCATTCCTATACTTTTTTTGCAGTAAAAATGCACAAGTCACTTTTGTAAAGAAACCACACTTGAAAATAATCAGTTTTTAAAATCATAAATAATGCCATCTGATACATATTTGAAAGCTTTTCTGGGTACAGATGTGAATCGGTCATTTCCATCCTTGTTTGCTAGAAACTTGAAATCGTGTTTACAGTCCCTTTCAAGGGAATACATTCAGATGAATGAAAGAGGACTGGCCGACTGTTAGGACAAATATAACCAACTAAATAAACGGAGGGAGGAAAAAACTTATATTTTAATCAAAACAGATCTTATTTTTGTTTTGTTTAGGTACAGTGGGGTTGGAGTGGCCAACTAAGAGGATCTTGTCCCCCCCTCCCCCTTTTTGGACACACAAACTGCTTTAAAAAAATCAGGGAAAACTTCCAGGAGCAAATTATATAAAGTGTGCAACCAGTAAAATTAGACACTAATCAAATATATATATTTTTTATTTGTTAACTCATATTTCTGGGTAAATCCCATTTCTAGTGAGAGGGCCACGGCTAGAACAAGCTAAGGGACTGTTCACACATACAGATCCCTATATCAGAACAATCGGTTCAAATCCTTTACCTTGGCCATCATCCTCTTCTTCAGTCAATTCAAACAAAGAAGGATTATATGAAATCATATTCTGATCCTGAAAATAATGGAAGAATGCAAATAATGACCATAAAATGACCATAAAATGACGAGAATGATGAGAATGATGAGAATAACGAAAATAACGAGAATGATGAGCATGATGAGAATGATAATAATGACCATAATTACTATAATGACTATAATGACTATAGATAATAATAATAATGATAATAATGATAATAATAAATAATAAATTAGATAATCATCCTACCCCGTTCAGTTCATTATCATCATTAAGTAAACCATCAGCACTTAGTGAGATGTTTGCAGGGAGGTTACTAATCATACAAAACCAATCAAGTAATCCATCATTACAGGTTTTAGAGATCAAAAGCGATAGTTTATCCCCCCCCTTCCATCAAAGATGTTATACTTAAGCCTTTATAGATTTTAAATTTTAAAGTTGGTTGTCTAAAAGTAAAATGTTCAGATAGAGTATTGACTATTTCACAGTCTGGGTTTCAAATTTAATTTGAAGTACAGCGGTCTATATTTTAAGGAATTCTCCTTAGTGACATGTTCCCAAAAAATTCATAATTCCCCATATATCGTGAATTAAAAAAATATGCTTAACCACTTTTTAAATCTGGGGAAAAATCATTTTAATGAATGGGAAAGAGGGAAAAAATTCTAACAAATATAAGGCTGGGAGGATATAGTTTTGTATCCCTGAGGTTGCCAAGGTTCCCGAGGTTAGGAAGGGTATCCTCGGGGCTGAAGAGGGAGGATACGAGGCTGGTATCCAGGGTTATCTGCCCAGACAGGATATCCTAGGTACATGATTATTGTTAGTAACTTAGTATCCTAGATCCACGCTATTGTTAGTATCCTAGAAACATGTTTGTTAGTAAGCTAGATACATGCTATTGTTAGTATCCTAGAAACATATTTGTTAGTAACCTAGATATATGCTATTGTTAGTATCCTAGAAACATATTTGTTAGTAAGCTAGATACACGCTATTGTTAGTATCCTAGAAACATATTTGTTAGTAACCTAGATACATGCTATTGTTAGTATCCTAGATCCAAGCTATTGTTAGTATCCTAGAAACATATTTGTTAGTAACCTAGATATATGCTATTGTTAGTATCCTAGAAACATATTTGTTAGTAACCTAGATATATGCTATTGTTAGTATCCTAGAAACATATTTGTTAGTAACCTAGATACATGCTATTGTTAGTATCCTAGAAACATACAGGGTGTCCCACATCAAATTAGACCGTGTCAATGGGTCTAAATTACGATTTGGGGGAGAAATCAGAAAATTTAAGAAGAATGAATCATTTTGAAAAATTTAATAAGGCTAATAGAAATTTTTTTTTTGCAGAAAATGCTAGATTTTTCGAGTATTATGTGCGTATTTTGGTGTTAGAGATTGGAGATAATCTAATATGATATGGGACGCTCTGTATTTGTTAGTAACCTAGATACAAGATATTGTTAGTATCCTAGAAACATATTTGTTAGTAACCTAGATACATTGTTTTAAATTAAATAATGTTACGAGTCTTTATTCTTTTCAATACAGATCGACAAAAATGAAAATTGAAATTTTTAAAACATAAATTCAACGAATACTAGATTTTTGCATTGTTTAGAAAGTCTAATATGAACTAAAGTGATAAATAAAATGTGATGCTTTAGTGTGATTTTTTAACAGTAATTTAATTGGAAATGAATAAATTCCTATTTTGTCAGTTTGAATTAAATGAAGAGAGTTCTAAGTTAAATAGTTTTAAGTTCTGAACAATTTCAATCTCAGGATAGTTAGAATTCTTTGACATTGAAGAAAACAAATTTTTAATAAAAGCTGTAGAAAAAATTCATCTCTAGAAAATACATTGAAATCCCTGTTAGAAAAACAAAAACTTATTTGCACACTCCTCTTGAGCCTCCAACCCCTCAAAACAAACTTCAAACAAAATTCTTCATTAGCCCCCCCCCCACACACACAAAAAAACACTTCTAAGCAGGAGCCCCCCCTCCCCTAAAAATTTTTAATTTTCACTTCTCTCTTTAGAAAAATACTGAATCCAGTTTTAACTGGAAAAATGTCCTTGAAGGATATTGAATATTCAACTTCTATTTGCATTTAATCAATTCTTGACCTAAGTACACAAAAACTTTTCCGTAAATCAATTTTTACTAACATTCGTATTTTCAATGATTGTATTTGAGTTGTTAAACTCTAAGCTAAAGTTTATGAATATACGAGTAAAAACAGGGTTGGTGTGCTATAAAATATACCGTTGTTAAAATCCCCGTAATGTTTACGTGGAAAAAAATATAAACATTGTGTTTATTGGTCATTTAAAAAAACTACGGATATTTTGCAAACGATTTTTACCAGGTCACCTGACTTTAATGAAAAGTTGTTTAAAAATCATGATTTTAGATTTTGAATTAAAAATACTTAGAAGTATTTCTTTTGTGATGAAATTCCTGCGCTAGCCTACCTTGAGGTTGTCCAACTCCGCCTGCATGTTGTTAATGTCGAGATCGAAGTCCTCCTTACTGATCTCTCTGTTTAATCCTGGCCGTTTAGGAGAGCTCTGGGATAGTGATAAAGCACTCTGGTTGTTAACCTAGTTTGTAGAAGGAATATTAGAACGTGTTGTATAAAATGTATGAAATGAACCCTGACACGTATTTGAACCTAGCGATGGGTGATATGCTTGATTTGGAGCTAAGATTTTACAACAAATTTTGACCCATAAAATAATTCAAGATGTTTAATACATTGAAACTGTTTTTTTTATTATCGAAAATACGTGATCTTGTTCAATTATTAGTTTCTATAATCTATAATCTCTCATAATTCACAAAGATTTTCTGGAATTTTTATTGACAGAAAAACATTTGAAGAATTTGTAGAAATCTGCTAACAAATTCATAGAAATAAGAAATTAATATAAAATGATGAAAACGAAATAATTGATTCTAACATTGATTTATTTACAAATTACAATTGAGAAACATGTTCCTAAACATCTAAATAGTTAATGTATAATTTTACTTTACTTTTCGTCGTCGTTATTTAATAATTAAAAATACCGATTTTGAAAACGTACCCACCCAAATTCATGATTTTGAAGGTTTACTTTGCACTCAACTCAGTAATTAAAAAAAACTTTTTTACTCTTTAAACCCAAATATGAACTATTGAAAAAAGAATGATAATAAAAATTTCCTAATTTCTGAATGGTTTATCAAGATTTAGCATGAAAATAAGACAACAAATTTTAAATTCTGCTTTGTTAAAAAAAATTCAGTAAATCTTAAAGAAATTATCTGGATCTTCCCCATCAAAATTAAATGGATCTTAAGCACTGATCTTTGTGAAGCCTCTTTAAAGTATAACCTGGGAAAAAGGACTTAAAAACGATGACGACCTTCAGTACTTGTACTGTTGTACCACCGTAATCTTCATCAGTTCCATTACGGCGTCCAACCCATTTCATTGTTACATAGAATGTTTTTAAGAAATTGGTTTCCTTCTTAATTATCTAGTAGTTATGTGTTGTTAATTGGTTTGGTTTGTTTTATAACATTTTTAATAAAAGTTTCTAAAACTGTATTCTGTTCAAGTTTGCTTTTATTTAACTTCGCAATATTTTATTCCTTAGAAATAAAATAGAAAATGAAAAAAAACATTCGTTTTAACATATTTGTTTTTTAGATGGTTTTAGGGGCATATTTGTTTGTGTGAGGGAGGGTGTGAATGTTCAAACCTGGGACATAGACGGTGAAACTGATTGAGGATCCACGAGTCTATATTTTCCTTCAGACTTGTGTGGAACTTCAACTCTGAAAATATTTGTTTGTTTTTCTTCAAATATATATTTAATTGATTTTTACTTTCAATATTTACTCAACAAAATGTTGCCAATTAAAAGTTGGAATTTTCTTTCTTAAAAGTTTTTTTGTTTGTTTTCATATTTTCAATATTAATGAAATTGAAGGAATAAACTGAAAAAAAATAAGACATTGACTGGGAAATTCTCAGATCAGTTTTCAAGCCTTTATTCAAATTCAAGAAAATCCTCCTTTTTCAGAAAGGTACTGATGCGATCTTGTTTTTTTTGCATCTTGTTTCCAAATCATGGGAGATATTACAGATCTCATCATATTTTAACCAGCACATTCTATACCTGGGAGAAGTGGGAAGCTCAACGTTAGGAACTCCAACGCCTTCAAGAAGAGTTGCGAGCGGATCGGAGTTTGTCACGTCCTAAACATGAAAAATTGTACATTAAATTAAGTTTTTTATTACTTTTAAGATACTTTCGACCCAAACGTGCATGCAATTCAGTGATAAAAAACAAAAATTTTGAAGCTCCGTGCAAAAAAACTTTTAAAAAATAGTGTAGAACTTAAAATGCTGAAGTTTTTAATAAGATTTAGATCTATTACAAGACTAACTACAAAGATGAACTTTAAAGACGACTGTGCAGAAATTATTTTTCTTTTTTCTTGCAATTTTGGAACCCTTGTTTATTAGTTTACTTGCAATTTTGGAACCCTTGTTTATTAGTTTTCTTGCAATTTTGGAACCCTTGTTTATTAGTTTTCTTGCAATTTTGGAACCCTTGTTTATTAGTTTTCTTGCAATTTTGGAACCCTTGTTTATTAGTTTTCTTGCAATTTTGGAACCCTTGCTTATTACTTTTAAAAAACATCACAGTTCAAGGCAGAAGTCAAGGTTTACTCTTAAATAGTTATATTCAATATTACAAGGTGGTCTCATTTTTTTGTGGAAAACCCTGTATCTCCCTATTAAATTATTATTTTATCTACCTGTATAACTGGTCCTGAGCTGGATTCCATTTTAGGCATTTTCCCGTTTGGTTCCTCATTATCCTCTATAGCAAGGTGAATACCAGGAACCCCGTACCTACGCTTCATACCAGCCATCCTAATTTAATAAATTTTATCACTTTTTTTTGGTTTGTTCAGTAGGTGGCATCTTTAAGTAAAGGTACTTAACCCAAACATTGATTTTCTAATCCTTACAGTTGTGCAACAAGAGGCCGAATTTAAAGGATTTAGACCGCCGATGAACCAATGAACCAACAAAAACCGGTTTCAATTGAGCGCGGGCTCAGATCTCAAAACACTGAATACAATTTCAAGTGGAACTAACTATGTTCGAGTCGCATCTCAAATTTAAGACGCGACTCAAACTCTTAAAATTCGGCCTCTGATGATGTAAAAATCCTTTGGTATTTTAAAATTTGATCCAGTAAAATAAATGGGAAGATATAAATAAAAGGAGAAATATTTAGGATTCTCTCAATGTTCAGTCCTTATAATTAATCTTGATAATTTTTCAATTTATTTCTAACTTTAAAGAATACCAATTAGAAGGTTTTTTATTATTCCATCTTAAATGAAACAAATCAAAATTTGTCTTGAATTAACAGAACTGGCATTTTTTGGTTCTAGAAAATTAAAACCCACTGAAATTCAAAAGTCTAAAATTTTCTGACAACCTTTTTGTAACCAAAAAGATTTCTTTTCTTTTCTAGAATTCTCATCTCAGTTTCTTAAATTTTATAAATCCTGACAAAAGAACTGGGTCAATTCTTTCAAATTTCAAAACTATAAATATGAAATATAAAAGTTTGGTGTTAAATAAAGAAAAACCATAAAAGTTACAAATTTTTTTAATGAAGAATTTGTCAAGAGTAATCAAAATTAAAAAAGCAAGTAAATTTATCAAATGCGAAAATTCTTTCCAAGAAAATTAATTATTTGCAGGGACGACTTCCAATATTTTCAATAGGGAGGGTGTAGGGTGGGGACCTTTACGTTTTTCAATGGAAGAAAAAAAAAACTTAAAAATTAACAAACTGATTGATTAATGATAAATTAGCGTTGACAAAATAAGTAAAAACTTTCCTCTCATTTTCCAGNAGATATAAGATCTGGATTAGCATGAAGAAGAATATTTTGACTAACCTGGGTTGAACAACTGCCATCAGAAAATGAATTAATTTATTTACAATCTTCTGCTGCTGAGTGTGTTTTTGTCGCATATTCAGAACCTTAAGATAAATCAATAATTGATCTATTTTATCACATATTCAGAACCTTAAGATAAACAATAATTAATCTATTTTGTCGCATATTCAGAACCTAAAGATAAATCAATAGTTAATCTATTTTGTCGCAAATTCAGAACCTAGAGAGAACTCAATTATTGATCTATTTTGTCGCATATTTAGAACATTGAGATAAATAATTGATCTATTTTGTCACAAATTCAGAACTAAAGAGATAAATCAATAAATGATCTGTTTCTAAAATTAAAGGGTTTTAATTTATAAATGGGTTAAGCGAATGACAAGCATTGCCCGATTCACAACAATACTCTTGAGATCTTCAGCAGATCATTAATGTCGAAAATAACGTTGTTCTTCGAGAATTTAATTCTGATAGTTTTTCTATTGTTTCTGAAAATAGAAAAGCGCGAGACACTTTTTCCAGAGAAACAAAATTAAAAGTTTAAATTAAAAACTTTCAATTCATACTTGATCAGACAAAGATTTTAAGGTTGACGTTGAGAATTAGACATGCCACTTTATCAATGGATGGTCAGATGAAAATACATTAACAGTCCCTTTAACCATGTGTTTTACGAACCAAGTGTTTATTTTAAACTGTTTCTTTGACCACTACGCAGTACGCAGGGATAGTGAGTAGTTTAACTACGTTGACTTCTAGGTAATCATTAAATTTGTTCCAAATATTCAATTATTTAGAATTTTTTTAATGGAGTCTTTTATTTAATGAACTAAACAATGTACTGAAAAAGGACTGTATTGAGACCTACGAAAAGTTTAAAATAAAAAAGAATGATGGTAATTAGCAATGCACTGCATGTAGGAAAAATTACTTTTATTTCTATAGAAAATCCGAAATGTCGGCTCAATTATCGAAACTTTATACAAATACGCAAATATTGTAAAAATCAAAATAACAAATATTCTTAAAATAAGATATTACTTCATTCGATATTCAAGCCAGCAGCATTTTGTTTTTTTTAAAGTCCCACATGGTAAAAATCGTCATTTTCATAAAAACATCTATGCTTTTTGAGCTTTTCGTCACAGAAAGTTATGTGATTGCATCTCCCACCCCCCTATATAGTTCAGCATAATTTCATGTGACGCAAAGCTGACAATGCGTCACAGAAAGTTATGTGATTGCATCTCCCACCCCCCTATATAGTTCAGCATAATTTCAAGTGACGCAAAGATGACAATGCGTCACAGAAAGTTATGTGATTGCATCTCCCACCCCCCTATATAGTTCAGCATAATTTCAAGTGACGCAAAGATGACAATGCCCGATTTATAGCTTTGTCTGATCATGTATTAACAAAATACAAATGTTTTGTTTCTTTAAATTTTTTATTTTCGTCTGTGGCTTCTCGCCTTACTCGCCTTATATATAAAAATAATCGGAAAAATTATCATAAATCACTTTAAATTAGACAGAAATAATGTTATCTTAACATTTTTTGAGCAGTTTAAGGTCACTGATTTTGGATTCATTTCACTCAAACAAAGCAATTGCTTTCTTCATTTCAGAAAACACGGAAAATTGTTTTAATTGTCACTAATTCATAAACAATGATCATCTTTACATTGTTGAAAAAAATGACGTAGATTAACTAGCTGATTCCTGATATAAACATAAACAATGAACCAAAGCAATAATGGTTTTTTAATAAAAATTCTCAAAATTTCATAAAATTATTTTTAACAATAAAAATTATTTTTTCCAAGAAAACACAGGGTGCTGTAGAAAAAACTTAAAGAGAGCATGCGTTATCTTAAAAATAATGTGAATGATATCATCGTTCGTTTTCTAACTTGAGAAGCGCTTAGTTTGTCAATTTCCTCCATTGTTGTTATGTCAGAAATCCGCAATTCAGTTTTATAGAGAACCCACAAATAATCAAAGTTTAAAACATGGATATCTTATTCATTCTTGATTAGACTTGATTAATGGACATCTGTAATCAAATCAAACTGGAAGAAAACATGAAAATTGAGTTTAACATCTTTACAATATTCACAGCTTACACCACAATAAACACCGAATGTAGTTCACAAAGTAAACACTTAACATCCATGAACTTAAATTTTGCGCAGGGATCGCAATTTTTTTAGGGTTTATTCGCTGAATGAGGAAAATATTTAAATATAGTGGAAGATAAATAAAGTGAAAAGTACGAAAAAGTGTCCTATTTGCCCCAACTATCTAGTAAAATTACCCCCGGCATTTGTTTAGAATCTCTGGTTTTGATATCATAAACGTGTGCAAACTATGTATACTTACACCCTGGTCAAAAGGACAAAATATGTTTTCTAAAAAGTATTTTTTCTCTATTTTCCTTGTTTTCTACGTTTCAAGAAAACACCGAAGCTCGAGAAGAAATATTTAATTTCCGTTGCAAAGAGTAAATATTTGTACGATAAATGTTGGAGAAAATGGAGCAATAATCTTAAATATATTCTCATAATCTTCCAGAGTATAATCATACATTTAAATAATGGGATATTCAAATTTACAGGAATACAATATTCAATATACAACTATTCAGTTATATTGAAAACTCTCTGGTATATTTAATTCAATATTTGGCAAAATATTAGTAGGTTTAATATAGTGGGAGTACATTGTCATATATCTAATAGTAGGCATAATAGGAGAAGGTTCAGGATAGTGGGAGTACCTTGTCATTTCTAATTGAAGGCATAAAAGGAGTAGGTTTAATATAGTAGGAGTACCTTGTCATTTCTAATTGAAGGCATAATAGGAGTAGGCTTAGAATTGTGGGTCATTTCTTATAGAAGGCATAATCTGGAGTAGGTTTATTGACGGAGAACCTTGTAATTTCTAATAGAAGGCATAATAGGAGTAGGTTTAGTATTGAGGGAGTACCTTGTCATTTCTGATAGTAGGCAAAATATGAGTAGGTTTAGTATGTCCAATGGAAACCTTCCTCTTGATCTCTGAAAGAAGATGCTCCTGTCCACGAAGAAAATAAAGGTGGGCGAACTCCATTTCCTCCTTCTCTCCCTAGGAAGAATAAACATAATTGAAGTTAAAATATATCCTTCTATATCCACTGCACAAACCTTCTATACCTTCAAACCTTCCGCACAAACAAAGGTCAGATAAATATAATATAGGTTTGCAGTTGAAAACAATTTTTTGAATAACTTTACTTAAAAGGAGAGTTCGCGAAAATAGATTTTACGGCGAAACATTATCGATTATAATTGCTACTAATCTTTCTTGTATCTGTTGCGTCTATAAGGAGAAAATTGTTAAAAACGACTTATACCGATGAACGTAGCGTCCATACAAATTCAGAAAGTTGCAACATTCAACTGAGATTTAATTCCAAACAAGACATTCAGATATTAAAACCTATAATCATCGAATTTTTTTCGACGCATTTTTGTAAAGTTGATATTTCTTTAATATATGATGTCAAAATATTTCTTTAATATATGATGCAATTTGAACGACGATTAGTTGGCCGCCAGGTGTCTCTGCACTTGATGTGTCTGTGGTTCCACGTGGCAGAAACACCTAGCGGATAAAAAATCGTCGTTTTAATTTACAAGTGCATTGTATATATAACAAATATTATGAAAATATTATGAAATGTCAACTATCAACAATAACATTAAAAAATCATCGGTGCTGATAGGTTGTAATATCTGAATGATTTTTTTGGAATTCAATTGTTTATTTTACGATCCGAGTTGACTATTTCAATTGTCTGAATTTGTTTGGACGCTACGTTCTTCGGTATGAGTAGTTTTTAACAATTTTCTCCTTATTATAGTCGCAACAGATAGAAGTAAGATTAGTAACGATTACAATCGATAATTTTTTGCCGTAAGCCTATACCCCCTTTCAATATTCGCGAACACTGCCTTTAAGTTTATACAAAACCATCCAAGTTCAGTTGTAATTTTTGACGGGGGAAAAGTACACACAAAAATAAAGTCTTCTTAAAAGAACTTTTGGTACTTTTAGATCTCCTGATTAAGCTTTGTCTTCAGAAATTTATAAGCTGATCAGAAATTTTAAATTTTAAAAAGGAAGGATTATTAGAAAAGTTTAATCATTTATCAAAGTATGATGTCGGAACGCTAACAATGTGGAATTGGAAGACGAAATTAAAACAATTGTGTAAATGATGTCGTATGTTTTAAAATAAACTTCACTGTAATTGGTCATTAAAAAAGATGGTGCACAGTGCACAATTGTATTATTTCATTTTCTGTGGTCCATTCAAGATCATAATTTGACTTAACAGTCGTTCTCCTTCTTCAGAGTTGTCCATGTCTTTAATTACAAGAAGACGACAAGAAACACATGTACTTGAAGGTCGTCTATGATCTTAAACTATTTTTGCGGCATTCATTTTTAAATTTACTTTTACAAAAACTATAAATTTTTTCCTAGGCTTCGCATTTCTAAAATGTGGTCTGCCTTTTCTTATACTTTAATACTTACCGAAGATATGAAGAATTTCGTTAAGATTTAGACAATTTTGATTTTATTTAGAAAATTGAAATCTTTATCGTGTTTATTTATTAAATTTTTGTTATTGAACGAATTTTTTCCAAAACCGTATGCACGATGAAGAAAAATGTGTATTGTCTTACCAGGATTCCTAAACAATCCATTTAAAGAATGTGAACCCGTATTTAAAATAAGTTTACCTTTAATCCTCCAGAATCCACGCTTAACACTTTATGAAATCCGTACATGTTCAGTTGCCTGGTAATAGATATCAATATAAGATTTTAAATCAAGTTGAAGGGTCCGTTCACTTATTTGGGTAATTTAAGCTTAAACTAAATAACCTATTAGCTATTAATTGGTAGTTAGTCTTACTTTTCAAAGACAACTGTGGCCGGAGAAAAAGCCGATTTGTCATTCAGAATTTCAGCGCAAAGATATGATACCTTTGCATTGACACTATTTGATGATTTTTTCATAATCATGGATTTTTTAAAATTTTCAAATATTAAATTGAATTGTAATATCTCATAGTTCTTTGATAGTTTTCACAATTATTTTAAAATTGTTTATTTTCAAAATATGACTTATTTTCAACATTTGACGGTTTGATACGTTTTTCCTACTTCCCCATAAATCCCCGTGAATTATTAAAAAATAATCCTAGAAACCAGTTTGTCTGAGACAAAGTCGTCTTTGTATGAACGTGTTAATTTGTTAAATCATGTTCTAACACGAAAAACGTTAATTTCTTTCTAATTCTAAAATCAAAAGTTTTTATATTTTATTATATAATGGCTGACACATGATGTCATTATAATATGATAATTTTAGATTGTATTGGGGTGTTGTTACTGAAAAAGCGTTTAAATAGTGGCTATGCAAAGGTATCGAACCGTTCCGCTGGAATTCTAAACGATAAATCGTCTTTTTCTCCGGTCATACATATCTACGAAAAGTAAGACGAAAACCAATGAATAGCTATTAGGATAATTAGTTTACAATGAAATTACCAAAATAAGTGAACGTTTTAATTAAAAATGTCAAGTAAGGTATGAATTCAAGGTACTGAAAACATATACTGTCAAGTAAGGTATGAATTCAAGGTACTGAAAACATATACTGTCAAGTAAGGTAAGAATTCAAGGTACTGAAAACATATACTGTCAAGTAAGGTATGAATTCAAGATACTGAAAACATATACTGTCAAGTAAGGTATGAATTCAAGATACTTAAAACATATACTGTCAAGTAAGATATGAATTCAAGATACTGAAA
The DNA here is from genome assembly GCF_000591075.1 of Eurytemora carolleeae. Lineage (NCBI taxonomy): Eukaryota > Metazoa > Arthropoda > Copepoda > Calanoida > Temoridae > Eurytemora > Eurytemora carolleeae. The sequence continues at coordinate 257,940 of NW_019396325.1, read as the reverse complement.
ACATATACTGTCAAGTAAGATATGAATTCAAGATACTGAAAACATATACTGTCAAGTAAGATATGAATTCAAGATACTGAAAACATATACTGTCAAGTAAGATATGAATTCAAGGTACTGAAAACATATACTGTCAAGTAAGCTATGAATTCAAGGCACTGAAAGCATATACTGTCAAGTAAGGTATGAATTTAAGGTACTGAAAGCATATACTGTCAAGTAAGGTATGAATTCAAGGTATTGAAAGCATATACTGTCAAGTAAGGTATGAATTCAAGGTACTGAAAGCATATACTGTCAAGTAAGGTATGAATTCAAGGTATTGAAAGCATATGCTGTCAAGTAAGCTATGAATTCAAGGCACTGAAAACATATACTGTCAAGTAAGGTAAGAATTCAAGGTAATGAAAGCATATACTGTCAAGTAAGGTATGAATTCAAGGCACTGAAAACATATACTGTCAAGTAAGGTAAGAATTCAAGGTAATGAAAGCATATACTGTCAAGTAAGGTATGAATTCAAGGTATTGAAAGCATATACTGTCAAGTAAGGTATGAATTCAAGGTACTGAAAGCATATACTGTCAAGTAAGGTATGAATTCAAGGTACTGAAAGCAACTACAACTAAATGTTCAATCAACAAGTTCCATAAATCCAGTACCTGACAAAAGATGCCATATTGGAGTGCTTGTAATAATACGGAAGTAGGTCACGTGCAAACGCAGCCTTTAAATTGACAGAAAACATGGCTAACCCAACCAGCCCCGATATTTAAGTAACCAACATGGAGTGTCGATATTGTGAAATTTTACCTTAACAAAAATGTGCTTTTTCAGCATTTTTGCGAAATCTATCAAACAAAAATATGCGAAACTTTTAATTTTTTGGTTCACCAAGAAAAATGGCGGCTTATAAACAACATTTAAAAGCTCGAATAGTTAATCAAAGAAATCCACTTCAGCTCAATTCACATATCTTATTTAATTAATATAAACTTAGATGATAAATATATGAATGAAATTAATTTCTTTTGAGAATTTCTAAAAATAAGACAAAAATATTAAAAATCATGATTCAAGTAAAAAACTAGTTTATATGAGAAGTTAAGATGTGGATTGTCGACAAAATAAGTCAGACAAGCAAAGACAGTAGATTAAAGTTTATATTCACAAATTTAAAGAACTAGATTATTTATTTTCGGCACCGGTGGCTTTTCTTCAAATGTCGTCGTATTATTCCATTTTATTTTTGAATCAAAATAAAGATATTTTCTCTCAGTTTTCCTGGTTTTTGATTATAAACGATGAACCCTCATCAGTCCAACTAATTAGCAAATCTAAATAGATATTAAAATTAATTGGCTTTTAATTACTTTTTATTAATATTAGTTATTTTGATATTATGTCTCTGGTAAAAACAATTATGTTCACTTTAAATCAATAATAAAAATAGTCCATTTTGATCAAAAATTGATTTAATATATCTTTCCAAAAATAAAATGATTCGTTTATTCCTAGTAGAAAATTAATTTCTATTTTTAAATCCTTTTTTTGTGCCGATGTTTACACCTTCAAAATTTTGCAAACAGCTTTAACAAATTAATGTGTTTTGCATAATATATTTAAACCGGACTTGTAAGGATCATCTCAATATTGTTTTTATCTGTAAATTAATTTTTCATTTATTTTATCTCTTTATTTTTGATATGATTCAAGACCCAACCTGTTTCTGGATTATCTACAATTTTCCAAACCAAACCTGTTTCTGGATTAACTACAATTTTCCAAACCAAACCTGTTTCTGGATTATCTACAATTTTCCAAACCAAACCTGTTTCTGGATTATCTACAATTTTCCAAACCAAACCTGTTTCTGGATTATCTACAATTTTCCAAAGCTTTGCAAGAAATGCGGGAACATTTCCTGAGCTCTGCTGAGGCATCACTATTTCCATCACGGGAATCATTTTTTAAATCTGAAACAATTGAGATTATTTTCTGGGACATCGTCGCTAGAATAAAATAATGGGTTCCTTCTGTCCGGTCACAAAACAACATCGGGTTCAAGGGACTGTTGGCGTAAATTGTGGTATTTCTCAAAATATAAAGTGACATGCCCGACTTAACAACAGTACCCTCTAGACCGTAGTCTAAACATATCATTGTGGTATCTTTGGTTTTATCTATTTGTACTTCTTAATAAATTAGGATCCAATTTATAGGATTTTTCGGAATTATGCAGGAAAGACAAAAATGGAAATAAAGAGATATTTCCCATGTCCATAACAGAAAAACAACGATTATTTTCCCCGCATAAATTGTAAGATATGGGTTACATGGGCACTGTTGTGAAGGGGGGTCAGATCAGGGTCAATCCACATGATAATCTATAAATTGACCTTGGCTAAAAATTACTACAAATAAAAGTATAAATATTACTTAAACATAAACTATACAGTATACATATCAATCATGGTTTATAAGGTTGAGGGCAGGGATTCGAAGTCTCTAATGTGCAGCATATGAGTCACCCTGCCAATTCACCAATTTAAGATGTTTATTTATTAACAAATGGAATTCATCGAAATTCACTTCAATTCTGTTCCCTCGTTTTAGTCTGTTCCTTGACCTCCATTTCATAAAACCTTACCCATGCATGTTTAATTGTAAGCCTTTCACCCCTTAGCCTAAGAGGAGGGGCCTAGACTTCGAAGCTATTAACTCATTTAGAAATTTTGACCTAGACAGATATGGTTGACCTTGACAGATAAAATTGACCTATATACATATATATTTGACCTATATACAGAACAAATTCACCTAAACAGATATAATAGACCTAGACAGATAAAATTGACCTAGACAGATATAATTGACCTTGACAGATAAAATTGATCTATACACAGATATATTAGACCTGGACAGATATAATTGACCTAGACAGATATATTTCACCTGAACAGATATATTTGACCTATATACAGATATAATTGATCTAGACAGATATAATTAACCTAGACAAATATATTTGACCTGACAGATAAATATGACCTAGACAGATGACATCAACTAAACCTTAAACTTTTGACCTTGACCCTTGACTTAGACGTTGACCAGACAAATTATCTTAACCATTGACTAACGGAAATTTTAAGTCCAGAAATAAATACCCTTTGAAATATAATTATATTAGTTTCCTAGAATTCAGATCAGTCAACGGTATATATCCTTCTTCAAACACCTTAAAAAGAACAATTAATGGGAGTGTTAGCGTAATTTAAAGTGACCCTCCACGAAAAGATGACAATGTCCGATTTAGAAACTGTACCTTTAACAGCTTTGAATGATCAAGTATGAATTAAATATCAATGCTTTTATCTTTTTTAAATGTTGCTTTCATTTGTGGCTTTTTCAAATAATTGACACGCGCAATTCTACTGAAGGAAAACATTAATGAACTATCATAATTGAACACTTTCAAACCTAGAAAATCGACAATTTCTTCTACATTATTGATGATCAGATAAAGGTACTGTTTTGAATCAGGCATTGCCATCTATGCATTGAGGGTCACATAAAATTACGCTTTCAGTTCTTTAAACTCAATATGAATATAGAAAATAAAGAGAGACAACAACAATAATAAGGAACGTAAACAAACACATGTGCATTGTGCAGAATGAGAATCTAACGCTAACGCAAACGCAAACGCTAACGCAAACGCAAACGCTAACGCTAACGCAAACGCAAACGCAAACGCAAACGCAAACGCAAACGCAAACGCAAACGCAAACGCTAACGCTAACGCTAACGCTAACGCTAACGCTAACGCTAACGCTAACGCTAACGCTAACGCTAACGCTAACGCTAACGCTAATAATAATAATAATAATCAAAATAATAATCAACTACTACTACCTCTGAATCCGAATCTACATCTAAAGATTCATTAAACTCTCCTTCCCACCCCCAAGAGAACAGTCTCTTTAAATATCAAAATGACCGTAAAAAAAAGTTGTTAACAGGGTACACAATCTCTTTAAATACAAAAATCGACTTCCTATTCCAAGGTTTTTTAGTTATCACTGTGTAGTAATGCTAAAAAAGCATCAAATATGAGAGGAACTTTCATAACATAATGGCATTGAATTTTCTGGGAATAATGTTAACATTTAATTTAATAAACAAAACTTTGCCTAGACAGTCGACATGTGTTTACATTCATCCCAGCAACTGCAGTAACTTTGTTTTACGGGAGTTAATGTTATATTTATTGCTCAAAACAAACTGTGTGAAGTTGTTAATTTGCAGAATAACAGAGTAAGTAATATGTCAGTGCTAAGGATCCGGATCCGCAACAATTAGGCTCCTTGAATTTGGATCCAGATCCATCAAAGTCTGCTAAATTAATATTTTTTCTTTTTAAACACGCATCTCAATTGTATCTAATAAGAGATTAACAACTTCCTCCTTGGTTCATAAAGTTTCAGCATTGTGAAAAAATGAGAAAAATTGCCGACATTTTTAATTAGTTCAAATAATCAGTAAATCTGAGGAAATATTTAGAACCTGGATCCGGATCCGCATCAAAATGAAAAGGTGTTTCAGAAATGGAGGTTATGTGCCCATAAAAACAATAGTTTTTGCCGAATTTCAGACTTATTTTCAGACTTAAAAACCGTGACCGCAATTGATATTCAGCATTTCAAAAAAAACCAGAGTTTCAAAACTTTCAAACTTTTTTGATGTATTGTTAAAACTTATTTTTTTGGGGCTCTGCCATTTTAAAGTCTCAAATGGTAGTTTTTTGCCTCCAATTTATATAATTATCAACGGTTTTTTACGATTTTAGGATTTCAGAATTCAGAGTTTCAAGAAAAATCTTTAGGTATTCATATCGATGTATTTTGAAGAATTTTTTCCCCCGCTTGCAGAGAGTTTTTCTATCTCAAATTAAAAAAACCGGTTTCCGGGTGACAATTTCAAATTACGTACAAATTGCCTTTTCTAAATGTTGTTTTAATATCCAAAATCAATACTATGTACATAGCGCAATGGCCAAAATCGTTTACCCCTACTGCTGTACAGTGTACACTGTACACTCCGGCAATCAGAACTTTAATTGATCAAGCGTTGATCTCCAATCGTATTTAATTCCTGTTTGATACCCCATGGAAAATATTCCCTCCAGGGATAACTAAAATTAAAATATTAAGGATTTATCCTCAAATTTTAAAGATATTTGACACGAAATTCCGACCAAGGGATTTGTCAAAATATAACGATGACAAATAATAAGCAGTGCTTAGAATCCATTTAATTTTGATGCGGATGCGGATCCGGATCCTGGATCCGCACTGCAAAAAATGGATCCGGATCCAGGTCATTTCTTTAAGATTTACTGATTTTTTTTAAACTAAAAATAATTTTCAAAACTTGATGAACCATTCAGAAATGAGGAAATTTTTACAATCTCTTTATTCAAAAGTTTAGAGTGGGGTTTAGGAGTAAAAATTTTTTTAGTCGTTTTTGGTTGATATTTTACCCCTTGGGTCCGGATCCGTGGATCCCCATATTTTTGCGGATCCGGATTTGGATCCAGGAAGCCAAAATCTTGCGGATCCAACTGATCCGGATCCTAAGCACTGGTTTTCAGACTCAAAATCATAAAGATTATAGAATAGGGGAAAAATCCTAGGGGTATGGAAAGATTCTCTTCTATAAAAACAAAACAAAAACGCCGAAACCCAATCTTCCGAGGTGTTTACCGGCTTCTTTGTATTTAGTAACCAACGAACTTTAAATTAGGACTGAATCGGTATTTTCTTTAGACATTTTACTTAATGATCATAATAAGATAAAGTGTGAACAGAAAACTATGAAGTTAATGTCCTCTTTGTTATTTCGTTTACTTAAAATGTCGTTTAGACCTTGCAATTACAACAACTGAGATGTCTCAATCCGTAGCGACATTTATTAAATAGAAAAATCTGACTACGCAATGTCCACTGCTTTCTGGTTCTCTTTGTATGAGCCACCCTATTGCCTACTATAAACCTTGTCATTGATATATTCCTTGGCTGGGCTACCCTTCAGGGGAGATTTAAACTCCCAGCGTGCCCGACTCCTAAATAAATAAATTCAAGCTTCTTTCAGAATCACTGCTAGGGTAGAAATGAATTAATGGCTAGAACCAAGGTTGTATAATAAGGTTAGTTACTCTCGATGCGTCTTCTAAGCTAAAGATAAAATCCACGTGTGACGTCACAGATTATAAGTGACGTTATATGAGGTTTTTATCTATCTATCTTAGGAGACGACATTTTTTCCAGGACATTGGAGCGCAAAGAGAGTAACTAACCTTATAATACAACCCTCGCTAGAATTAGTTGAAACAGAAACGTTGAGTTAAACCACTTGTGAGGTCGGGTCTAATAAATAAAGAAAAATAGTTGATCTAAATATGACAAGGTTAACTACATCTTTTGAGCATTCTTGGCCACTGTAGAAAAACATTTGAATTGGTTATATGTAATTCAATTACTTGGCCACTCTAGAAAAGTAGTTGAATCGGTTAAATCTAATTAAATTACTTGGCCACTCTAGAATAATAGTTGAATTGTTTATATCTAATTCAATTACTTGGCTACTTTAGAAAAGTAGTTGAATTGGCTAAATCTAATTCAATTACTTGGCCACTTAAAAAAAGTAGTTGAATTGGTTATATCTAGTTTAGCTATTAATTACTTCTACTTATTGAATACCAACTTTGAGGTCAAATTAAATTATTGAGAGGCAGTTGAACTACTTATCTTATGTACTCTCAATCAGACCTTAGAGTAATTAACATATCCGTAGATAACTACCATTAATTATGAGATGAGGAGCAAATATCTTAATCCGTACCTTGGTGTGTTACAATCAACATAGTTACACCATTCAAGGTCCCTAGCACACTCAGGAGTATTCGCAGACCAGGAATTCCTGAAAGTTTTAACAAAAGGAATTGTTTTTGTCACAAACTTTAATTTTTTTTACTTATGAATTCTGTAGTTTAAATAGTCAAAGTTTGAAATATCAAAGATTTACACCGCCAGGTTGCAAAGATAAAGCGATTAGAAAAGCGGAGTTTGTACATTTGTTATTGTAAGCCCCCCCCCCCAAAAAAAAAAAACATGGACAATTGTACATAAGCCCGCAAGTTATTTCTTCCAATGCCACATTAATATGAGTGATTTAATGCCCAGGCTACTGTATTTTGATCTTAAAACGTTAAATTATAAAATATTTCAACAGATTCTTTTACATTGCGAATGTTTGCTACATAATTTTTATATGTGTAAGAGATAGAAGTTAAATATCTTAGTTTTCAATTCGTTGAAAGGAAGACGACATTCGAGACGGAATAATGTATTTTTTACTTCTTATACGTAATTGCTTCATTTAAAAACTTCTTCAACAACGTTAAGTTTGGCAAATGTTTATCACTGGTGTTTAAAAATCCGAAAATAAAATTTATTCAATTAACCTAAGATAATAAATAAAGGATATGATTCTTAGAATAGGGATAAGCAAACAAATTTTTTAAAAATAATAGACTAATAATTGAACAAATTAGAAGAATGAGATACATAAACCCCGGATTAGCCAATCACTTGGAAATATTAAAAATTCTAATTGTCCCAAAAAAATTAAAAATAAAATATTTCAATATGGCACCACCTCCTACTGGGTGTGAGGCGATGAAGAAAAGCGAAGGGTGAGGATCGACCAAAAGGAGTTCCTGGTCGGTCTAGACCTGTGTCTTTCCGTCCTTAAAGATAGAGTTTGTTGAAAAAAGTCGAAAAGTGGAAATAGAATGGGTTGAGATCGATTCTTCCTTTAAACTTGGTACAGGAACTAAGCCAATGTGTATTGTGTGTTGTGTTGTACCATTTCAGATTTTTTAACTTAAAAATTTGGACTCAAATTTTGTTGGACCTGACTATAAAAAACAAGTGGGTTTCCCCCTAGTCAGAATTATAAAACTCTTTTTATCAAATCAAAATTTTTCATAAAATTTTAATTTCATCTTAAACAAAGAAAACTCTGCAACATTTAAACTTTTTTATTATGCTTGTTTACGTTGCTAATCAGAGCTGACAACTGAAAATGGTGGATATCGAGATCAATGCTTGATTTCCTCTTTTCTTAATTTCCAGATTAAATATTGTTTTCCGCTTTTTGTTAATCTCCAGATCAATTAACAGATCGGGATTAAGGATATCCCATTCAAAGGTTTTCAGCTCTGATCAGAGATGATTACCCCAAAAAATTAAAGATCAAAGATAAAACCTGAAATGGGAGTTCCAAGAAGTGCTGACGCATTGCTGGCTTGTAATGACCTAGAAGGAGTAGACTGGTGGTACGGAGAGCAGGGTTGTTTACTCCGGGTAGGGTTGGAGGAGGTAGAGGGGGTTAAAACTAGATTTGGAGTTCCTCCAGGCTTCAGTCCTGATAATAAATAATTTAACATTTATTATCTTTGGAAATGAACCAATTTAAACAAAAAATCTGCAAAAAGTTGGGTTTTACAATTTCTAAGAAAAATTGCTTCTTCAAAGAGGGGGGGGGGGAGGAGGGAAGCCGCGCCCACATATCTTCCGGCTAAATATCTTAACTTTTATATGCATAATTCCTACTTAAATTAAAAAAATTTTGTACATACCTTCTGATGTTGATCTTATCTAATTTTTTTTTGAAGGTAGAGAAAAATTAAATTTTTCCAGAAATACCGCAGTTTAGCGTGGAATTTGATTTGTAATTATCTTAATTCTATCTATCTGATTTTAAATAATTTTTAACAAAGTCGCACGCAAAAATGCGTTATTCAGGTATGTAAAAAATAATTTTTAAGACGGAAAAAAGCATTTAAAAGTTAAGACATTTTGACGTAAAATATATTTGTGCCACAAGGAAGCAATACAGGTGAGCGCAGTGCCGTGACGCCTTGAAGAGCAATATTCAAAATTTTTTACTTTAATTGTTAAAAGAAAAAGGAGAGGGGCGAAGCGCACTAATAGCCTTACTATTAAAATCTCATTTCTTAATTGGAGTAGGACCATGCACATTGCACATAAATTTTACCAAGTTTCACCGAGGAGAAGGCTTCAGCTTGTACCACCCCTTTCAATCCGAGCGACATCTTTATCTGAAAATTAAAAAAAATATTTGTATTGGCAGCGGTTAAAAAATGTTAATGATACAGGATACTAGTTAAGAACTAGAATTCACGAAAATTTATGCTTTTTAAATGGGTAATTTTCATCCTGATTAAGGATTAGATATATAAATATTTACTGAGGTACGCTTTATACCCATATATTATATATTATAAAGTATTATACAAAGTATATACTCCATATATTATAACTGCTCTTCGACTAAACCTAACCCCAAAATGCAAAAATGCTTTTATGAAATAAAATTGTGATCCACCAAATATGAATTTAGATTTAGATAAGAAGGGTTTTATTTTAATTCCTCTTGTGTGAAAAATGCTATTTCCCTCGATAAGTGTTCAACGCAAACCTTACAATTTTTTGGTTGAAGGATAAATAAATAATATTTCAGAATTTCCATTTTTACTCTCATCCCATAAGATTATAATAGCAGATGTACTAAATCAACTTTTGATCCAATGTATCTAATCATTGAAGAATTCTTAGCTCATTAATATGGAAAAGAAATATGTCGTCAATTTAGAAAATATTGATTTATTTTTTCTCTAAAACGGGTTCATCAGAATATCCAGCAGCTATCCCATCTTTGCCCTGAGATACTCGGGGTAAATAAAATAATAACTAGAAATGCCGCAATTTTACTTAGCACAATTGGCGGTCATCTCAAATTAACTTAAATACAAATTCTTCAGGCATTATTTTTAATTTCGACAAATCATCTAAACCTATCCCACGACATTTTGAGGAATAGGAACCAATTGATTTGGCCGTAATTTTCTTTATTGGAAACAAACAAACAGACAGACAAGTAAAAAAAATATAAATATGTAAAAGAAATTAAATGTAGATGCAAAATAAAATAAATAAGTATTGCATTTTTTTAATGTCAAAACAAGGTTTTTTGTCCTTAATAGATCTATATATTTAGGCATGAATGTAGAAAAATAGTTTTCAATTTTCATATAAAAGAGTTAAAATTTTAAAAATGGAATTTTAAAAAAGTTTTATATATTTCCCCCTTTCCTGAACTATTCCTCCGACCTCAGTTTGACCTAGCTTCTGCTCTAACCCAGACCAGGTTCTGATAAAAAAAATATTTTTCTTCCATTTTAAAATAAATTTTCTTTTTCAGATTCTAAATCTTTAATGTAATTTTAAATTTAGTTTACTTTGCGTTACTTTAATTTAATCTAATTAAATCTAATTTATTTTTATTTATTTAAATTTAATTTTAACTACAAAAAGCTTGTTACCTGTTGGCCAGAAATTCCCCGCCCCCACCAGAGTGAAGTAAACCGATTGTTCTATCATTGACCACCACTAGTTCCCCACCCTCTCCATCCACCCGCCCAGTTCCGCCCCTCATTCGTCCTGACACCAGGGACACGTCAGGGAGGTGGCCAGGGACCTCAGGAGGCTCAATAAACCCAGGGGTACCGTACAGAAGGTCCCTGAAATTATACAAAGTTCAACAATGTAGGTATTAATACGAGGGATATATATTTTAAAACTTTTTCGGAAAAAACCCCTAAAATATTTCTAAATAACTTGGGCGGATCCGTTTTATTTGTTTAATAATCCCCTTGTAAGATAAACCACGGTTTTACTTTACTTCGTTGTTTGATTTCTATCTAGCAACGACGAAGTTGTCCCTGATTTTATAAGAAAAATATTTACTGTTTTATAAATCAAATGTTTACATAAACTACTCTCAAACACCATGCATTCATCTTTTTAGTAAGCACTACAGAGAAACAAAAATAGTTAGAACTCAAAATATTTATCTATGCTTTATTCTTCTTTTTCATGTCTTAATCTTCTTTTTCATGATTTAATCTTCTTTTTCTTGATTTAATCTTTTTATTCAGAATCTCGCTCTTTTAAAGAATTTATATAAAAAGTAGTAATCTCTGTTTGTTTGTTTGCCTGTCTCTCTGTTTGTTTGTTCGTTTGTTCGATTATAACTCAGGAATCATAGACCGATTTGCTTAAAAAATTGAAATTGAGTGGGTCGACTTTTATTTCAAAAATTTAGTTCCCCGGTAAAATCGACCAATTGCGGGTAAACGGCATGACTATGAGTAACCTGAGAAACGCTGGGTTCCGAAGCTAGAACGATAAAAAATATAAATCGAAAAAAAAAATAATTATTTAAAAATACTACACCTGGAAGTTAAAGGATTTTACTTTACCAAGGGTTTCTGAAACGAAGTGACCCAAAGAATAGTCACATTTTTAATTTCCAGAAAAAGTAGTTTTATACAATTTTATCGGCTTAGAGGATGAAAATGTTCAATTTTTTATTTTAACGAAAACCGCAGAATGGTGGCCGTTATTTTTCTTAACATCATTGGTTGGTAATGTTGGTCAAAATGGGGTAAACAAATGAACTAACCTGTAGTCTGTGATATAATCTCCTCCCCACACCCTGTTGGAGTTACAAGCAATCTCAAGTTCATACGGAGATATCACATTCTGGTAGTACTCCTTCAAACACAGCATATAAGACTTGTTTAAATACTTAAAGGGACTGCTAGTGTATATTCAATTGACCCTCCAAGAAAAGTTGGCAATGCTCGTTATACAACCTTACCCTTCATAACGTTATCTGAGCTGGGAACTTTAGAATGGTGGATATTGGGATTAATGCTTGATCCACTCTTTTTCTTAATTTCCAGATTAAATATTGCTTCTTGTCCTCATGAATCTAATCTCCAGATTAATTAACAGATCGGGATTAAGGATATCACATTCAAAAGTTTTCAGCTCGAATCATTTATGTACAAGATGTCGTCGTTTTATATGTTTAAAATGTTTAATTCTGATAATTTCTTTTTGGTTTCCTGTAGTAGATATGCGGAAGCCACTTTTGAAGAGAAACCACAATTGAAATTTTCCAAATTATAAACATTGATATCTAATTCATATCAGACAAAGCTTTTCAATGTATCGTTGTCAATCTTGAATTGCCCATAATCTGAGTTCCTTTCCCTTCTGTCCATTTGACAGCCACATTTTCGTTTTTAAATCTTTTTTGTTTGTTTAATTTCTGTGGTTTTTAACAATTAAATTTTTTTTAATCGATTTTGATGGTTATTTTCATTAGAACTGACGAGGGTCAACCAAGACCGAAGTATATTTTCAATAAATGTGGAACTAACATCTACTTTTTTACTCTACAGAGGTTTGGTCCATCACAATCTGCCATATTTTAAAGGAAATTCTGTATAATAAAAAAAACTTGAATAAAAAATTAAGAGACCCCCCCCCCCTCCAGTCTTTCAAGCGAATAAGTAATCCTAAGCGCAAGAATTGATCTCGACCCATAAATTTTTTTAATGGCTAAATAAATATCATGGTTGATAAAATTGTTGGTTGCCAATATAAGATATACTATTTATAAAGATTTGATGTTTATTAAATGGTATTTCGTACTACATATATAAATGCGCAAAAAGGAAAGATGGGGGGGGGGGTCAGGATTTAAAATAAAATATTACCGATGTATCCGGGAAAGCTGTTTCTGGACATGAAACGAGAACAAAGATATCAATCTCGGGGAAATTTGCAAGCTTCGCGGCATTTGGTTTCCCGACCAAAAAGGTGTAGCAGCGCTTCCCGCATTTCTTGATTGTTGCCCTAGAAATAACTTTTAATAAAATGCTTAACTTCAAGATTCTTAACTAAAATTGTTGTCAATATTTAAACAATTACTTTTTCCAACGCATTAAGAACAGGGCGATTTTATACACCCTTTGATTGAATTGAGATTTGGACAGAAATAACACGCAGATGTCAAAGAATATTTTATTTTTTCTAGTCAGATCTGGTTTTATCTAAAAAAATACAATTTAGAGAAAATTACTTGAAATAATTGAAATTAGATAGGAACAATAAAGAAATACACACACTTTTACAGCAATATCTCAGTGTTTCTAGAGCTGAGTCTTCTCCATGTACTTGTTGACGCCCTGTAGACTTCTAAACTCCTCTTTTGGGACCATATTCGTGGACTTCTAAATTCCTCTTTTGGGACCATATCCGAAGACTTCTAAACTCCTTTTTTGGAACCATATCAGTGGACTTTTAAATTCCTCTTTTGGGACCACTACATTCCTCTTTTGGGACCATATCATTGGACTTTTAAATTCCTCTTTTGGCACCATATCCGTAGACTTCTAAACTCCTCTTTTGCGACCATATCCGCGGACTTCTAAATTCCTCTTTTGGGACCATATCCGTAGACTTCTAAACTCCTCTTTTGGGACCATATCAGTGGACTTCTAAATTCCTCTTTTGGTACCATATCCGTGGACTTCTAAATTCCTCTTTTGGGACCATATACTATATCCGTGGACTTCTAAATTCCTCTTTTGGGACCATATCCGTAAACATCTAAATTCCTCTTTTGGGACCATATCCGTAGACTTCTAAACTCCTCGTTTGGGACCATATCCGTAGACTTCTAAATTCCTCTTTTGGGACCATATCAGTGGACTTTTAAATTCCTCTTTTGGAACCATATCCGTTGACTTCTAAACTCCTCTTATGGGACCATATTCATCAACTTAACTCCTCTTTTGGGACTATATCCGTGAACTTCTAAACTCCTCTTTTAGAACCATATCCGTGAACTTCTAAACTCCTCTTTTAGAACCATATCCTAGAACAGTGTTCGTTTTTGTACCATGGTTTCTTGTAGACTGAATTATTTGTGAGAGTACAGTTGTATAGTGAAGTACAATTTACACTTAGAGGTATAACAGGCTCAAAGTGTACAACATATGTACGCTAAATCCATTTCCTGTAGAGGGGGGGGGGGTGAAGAGTTCTGTAGATAACATTTTCTTCAAAGGTGGCAGAGGAGGCTTTCATAATCGCCGTAGGTTTATAAAACTAGCTGTATTTTTTTCAAAATTCGATTTTTGAAAAAAATATTTTGATTTATAAAAAAAAATCGAATTTGTTAAGCCTTACCCCCGGGGAACTCAAGAGGTTTCCTCAAAAAAATTCAGCTCATTCGATCCAGCCGTCTTGGCCGGCTATAGCGAAGAGCTTTATCATAAAGGTAATGATAATTAAAAACTTTACGGGCTTTCAAAACATAAATGAATGATAATAAATGACAATTTCTTTTTGAATTAAATCTCAAATTTAATTAACGTGTTTTTAACAAATGTCATGTTTCTAACAAAAATACAAGTACTCTTGTGTAGGTGAGAGAAACATGTTTTTGTTATTCCCCTTGAAGAGAAAAAACAGTTCCAAGTTTTATTGATTAAAAAAACAGGATTTTAAGTAGCTAGTAGTAAAGGTTAACAAATGAATATGTTTATAGGTTTGTTCTGAAAAGAAGTAAAAATATGGAATCAATTGATATGTCTCCTACTAATAAAAATATGTTTAGTTGAAGATTCTAAAAGTCCCAATATGATCTAGAATTTGCAGTTTAGGCGTAAAATCGTAAAACGACAGAAACTTGTGCCAAACGAAAAATATGCAAGATAGCCATATTTTCAGTAATTTGCTAAATTGGGCTTAAATTTTTTTTTTTTAACAAAATCAAACCATTTTGAATGACATGACGTTGCCTAAAGTTAAAACAGGGTAAACAGACGTAAAAAATACATTTAAAAGCACAGAAGCAACGCCCGGACGAAAAAAGGTGTGATCATGGTGAGTTTTGACGTCATCTGTAGTGCAGACGAAAATATAGTGTGGTGTGGCGTGCCTATGGTTCTTAATTGTTTTTGAAAAAGATCGTTAAACGATCGTTTTTTGTTTCATTTTCAATCGTTTTCAAAAACGATCGTTTTGTTTTCGGAAAAAGATCGTTTTTAAAAACGACCCACTCGTTTTGAACTTTTAAAAAACGAATAACGATCGTCTTTGAAAACGATTGTTTTTATAAAAACGATTTGCGACCGTTTTTATACGATTTAAAAAAAAAATAACGATCGCTTTTGAAAAATAAAATTTATTGACTATTATGTTAAAGATCGTTAACGAAGGTTCGTCGTTAACGATCGTTAACGAAGGGTGGTCGTTAAGGATCATTAACGAAACGACGAACTTTATAAAAACGGTCGTATATGTACCCATGTATCATTGTAATTCTGTTAAATGTAAATTGTAAAAAAATCTTTATCTTAATTCTATTACTCCTTAATTTATCAATGTAATCAAACCATGAAATTAATAAATAAGTTAGATAAAATATGAGATCTTCGTTGTAAACCGCAATCCTGCGAATTGTATATCTCCTGTCACTTTAATATGTTAACATGTTATTGTGCAATAAATATTACTTACTTACTTACTTAAATTACATTTAATTTTTATTTACAATTTAAGCCACTGTCTATTGACTAAACTCTACGTAAAGACAATGACTGCAAATGACTGCAAATGTCTAACGTCTATTCACTAAACTCTACATAAAGACAATGACTGCAAATGTCTAGCAACTGTCTAGTGTCTATTGACTAACCTCTACATAAAGACAACGACTGCAAATGTCTAGTAACTGTCTAGTGTCTAATGACTAAACTTTAAATAAAGACAATGACTGCAAATGTCTAGCGTCTATTCACTAAACTCTACATTAAGACAATGACTGCAAATGTCTAGTAACTGTCTAGTGTCTATTGACTAAACTCTACATAAAGATAATGACTGCAAATGTCTAGTGTCTATTGACTAGACTCTACATTAAGACAATGACTGTAAATGTCTAGTAACTGTCTAGTGTCTATTGACTAAACTCTACATAAAGATAATGACTGCAAATGTCTAGTAACTGTCTAGTGTCTATTGACTAAACTCTACATAAAGACAATGACTGCAAATGTCTAGTAACTGTCTAGTGTCTATTGACTGAACTCTACATAAAGAGAATGACTGCAAATGGCGCGAAAATAAAATAAATAAAAATAAAACCTTAATTGATTGATGATGGTGTTAAAACTGCTAGTGCCAAGGGTTCCGACAAGTATACCAATACGCTCAGCGTCCTAGAGGAAAGAAACTTATCAATGACTAATTAAGTAAAGTAGTAATCATAAATCAGCGGATTGATACCGGCTTCGCACTTTCTTGTAACAGGGGTCCATATAATCATTTCTAATCCCAAATGGGATCGGGGTTGGAAGTACATTTAGGGGCATGAAGATACACTTCTGCAGTGTCATTGTACACTGCGGCAAGTTTTTTTGTGTACGTGTACTACGCTTAAAAAATGTGTTCTGCCTCTGGGGTTGGGGGCGGGTGTAAATATTTTTTAACAATGTAGAAAAAATCCAGATCTTTAAAACAAATGTTAATATCAGTAATCAATCTAAGAGATAATTATGATATGCAGAAAAATAAACACTCACTTGCAGTATACATTCTGCAGTAGTAATGTTTTTTAGTTTTCTACAACTTGACATCATACTTTCAATTGTTTACAGTTAATTTCTGCCTCTAATATCAATTAATCAACATTTGGGATAGTATTGTATGAAATTATATGGACCCCTGTCTTGTGATGGTTGGTTTTAATTCATAAAAATGATATTTTCAAATTTGAGTTACAAAATACAAAGCAATATTTCTAATTAAAGAAAAGAGCAAAGGCGCAACAGTTTCTCTATTGTTTTCTGGTTACTACTGTAGGAACGCTACAATTAAATCCTCAATATTTTTGCCAAGACGAGGCAACGCAGGCCTACGATATGTGCCGTATATTCCGACCTAGATGATTCTAACCTTAAGGATTTCTGACCTACGTGTTTTAGCAATATTTTTAGGTTGGTTAAGCAATTTTTTAGGTCGGATGAGCAATTTTTTTAGGTCGGATGAGCAATATTTTTAGGTCGGATACGCAATATTTTTAGGTCGGAAACATAATTTTTTTTAGGTCGGATGAGCAATTTTTTTTATGTCGGATGATCAAATTTTTTAAGGTCGGATGAGTAATATTTATAGGTCGGATGAGCAATTTTTTTTAGGTTGGGTGAGCAATATTCTTAGGTCGGATGAGCAATATTTTTAGGTCGGATGAGCAATATTCTTAGGTCGGATGAGCAATATTTTTAGGTCAGATGAGCAATTGCTCATCCGACCTAAAAATATTGCTCAACCGACCTAAAAATATTGCTCAACTGACCTAATAATATTGCTCAACCGACCTAAAAAAAATTCTCAATTGACCTTAAAAATATTGCTCAACCGACCTAAAAATATTGCTCATCCGACCTAAAAATATTGCTCAACCGACCTAAAAAATATTGCTCAACCGACCTAGAATGAATGCTTATCTAACCTAAAATTTGTGCTTTAACCAACCTGAAGTATATTCCCAACTGACCTAAAATATATTAAAAACCGACCAAAATATATTTCTAATCTTTAGGTCAGTTTGGGACATTTCGCTAATCGAACCTACAGATTTTTAGGTCGGAAAAACGTTAGGTCAGAAAAACGTTAGATTCGTTTCCTCTAGGTTCGATGAGCGGGTACCCTACAATATAAGGAATATCAGAAATAATCTGAAAGCCCCCCCCCCCTCCAGTTGGAAAACCCAAACCGCAATCGTGTGAGCGCTCGGTGTAGAAATAAAATCACGCAAAATTTTGACGTCAATTTCACAATTTTATGGTCAAGTATTGATTTAAATTCAATGATGATGCTCATTGATCAATCCAAACTAAATATTTTTTGGAGCAATAAATGAAGGAAGGTTTTTATATAAAAGGCCTTTAAGACGAATTTAAAGAATTTGAGCCGTGGCTTAAATTTGAGATGCGTCTCAAATTCATTAAATTCGGACTCTGTACTCATATAAAGGGACGATTTATTTGTCCTCAACATTTATANTTTGTTAAATATAACGAGAGGTTTCAGCTGGTTTGGGGAAGGGTGGGGGGATGAAAAACTTACCTTCGCTTTTTCAATAAGGAAATATCTCTTCATCAGAAGTTTATTTATTGAAGAGTTCCCAGGAACCAATTCTCCATTGCAGTATACATAAAAATCATTTCCAGCAAAACTAAATATAAATCCTGTTAAAGAAATACACTTTTAATTTACATTTCAAGAAAATGCTGATGGTTGTTATTGCTAAATTCTAGACCTTCAACTCAAATAAACGATGGTAAATATATATTTTGAAATTTACAAATTCATTCAAATAAATGAAAATCTGGTCACATTTAAACAGATGCATTCAAAAAAAATTTTTTTTGTTAAAAAATTAAATAATACCTGAGATTAAAATTCATCAACTTTAAATCCCCTCCATCCCCAGTACTTACATACACAACCTAGATAGATTGATAGATAGAAAGATAGATTGATAGATAATTAGATATATAGATAGATAAATAGATAGATAGATAGTAAAATATATAGATAGATAGATAGATAGATGGAAAGATGGATGGTTTTCTTAACAAACAAAAAATAGCCGACCCAGTTTAGAATTAAGTGTAGCAGACCCAGGCTATATTACGCTTGATTCACTTCTAAAAGAGGTCTTTCATAAGCCGAGCTGATCTTGAAAAATCTGTCTATTTTTCAAAAAGATAGAAAGGAGGGCCAAAATGGCTGATCTCGAATAGAAGTAGGTATGATTTAACTTCAGAATAGAAAGAGTTTTGTAATTAGTTCCTGAAAACCTCCCTCTAATGAAAATTTTAGAAGTTTGAACTGTAGTTTAGAAAGGAGTTTCTAAAATGTTTCTTTAATAAAAATCTTAAAAGTAAAAGTTTTTTGGTGATACTGACACTTAAGATACTTCAGTACTCGTGCAATATACACTTATAAATCACAGTGATATATAGACACTTTCAAGTACCTGAACGAAAAATCGGCTTTTTCTCCGGCCACAGTTGTCTTTGACTAATACCATTCAACAGCGAATAGGCTGTTTAGTTTACCCTGAAATTACCCAAATAAGAAACATTTTTTCTGTAACAGAATAGTCTCACTATGGAACTCTTTACCTAGATATCTGAAAGACTCTCGAGGAAAAACTAGCTGTTTAACCATTGTGCAGGTTCATTGTTCGAGAACAAACCTAGACGTATCCCTGTATAAACGAACACTGTTCCAAGAGGACTCCAAAAGTTTAGAATATAGTGTAGCAGACCCAGTTTAGAATATGGTGTAGCAGACCCAGTGTAGAATTTTGTGTATCAGACCCAGTTTAGAATATGGTGTAGCAGACCCAGTTAAGAATATGGTGTTGCAGATCCAGTTTAGAATATGGTGTAGCAGACCCAATTAAGAATATGGTGTAGCAGACCCAGTTTAGAATAGATTGTAGCAGACCCAGTTTAGAATATGGTGTAGCAAATCCAGTTTAGAATATGATGTAGCAGACCCAGTTTAGAATATGGTGTGGCAGCCCCAGTTTAGAATTTGGTGTGGCAGACGCAGTTTAGAATATGGTGTGGCAGACCCAGTTTAGAATATAGTGTAGCAGACCCAGTTTTAATTATAGTGTGGCAGACCCAGTTTAGATTATAGAGTGGCAGACCCAGTTTAGAATATAGTGTGGCAGACCCAGTTTAGAATATAAGACCCAGTTCAGAATGTGGTGTGGCAGAACCAGTTTAGAATATGGTGCAGCAGATCAAATTAAGAATATGGTGTAGCAGACCCAGTTTAGAATATGGTGTAGCAGAACCAGTTTAGAATATAGTGCAGCAGACCCAGATAAGAATATGGTGTAACAGAACCAGTTTAGAATATGGTTTGGTAGACCCAATTAAGAATATAGTGTGGCAGACCCAGTTAAGAATATAGTGTAGCAAACCCAGTTTAGAATATGGTGTATCAGACCCAGTTTAGAATATAGTGTAGCAGACTCAGTTAAGAATATAGTGTAGCAGACCCAGTTTAGAATATAGTTTTACAGACCCAGTTTAGAATATGGTGTAGCAGACCCAGTTAAGAATATAGTGTGGCAGACCCAGTATAGAAATGAGTGTAGCAGACTGAATTTCGAATTGTGAAGCAGACCCAGTTTAGGTATGTATGCATTTAATAATAGCAGAGAGGTTGAAAAAGATAAAATATCTTACCTTATAATCTTTTAATAACTCCCAACCTTCAATATTAAATTTTCTTCCAAATTTTCTGAAAAACTAAAGAAATATATTTTTTGAGAAAAAAAATCAGGCTTTTAAAATTATTGTGAGACCTATAGGTAATGAATGTGAAGTTAAAATGTTCCATCCTTAAAAATTTCGAATTTAAATAATTTCAGTAATCCACCGATGTTAACGGAAAAATCTGCGAAACCATCATTTTTTTTCGTTAGTTTGATAATGTAGAAAGACTTTTAATAAATATGATAATATTTATATTTTCTTGTTTCCCTGATCCAACCCGCAGATAAGATTTCAGTTTCCTCTGATGGTACTCCGACCACCAGATGGAGATCTGGAACCTCAAGGTTAGAGATAACATGATCATACTCTACATCGTAGAGCAGAAGAAGTTTATCATGAACAGTAAACTTATCGCTAAACCAAATACAAAAAAATATCATTTTTTTGATCAAAAAAAAAAAGAATTAACATTTAAAAGTATTTTATTTTTTCAAATGTAAAATAATTTGCAATTTTAAACAATTAAAAAATTTAAAATTTCTTAAATTCATTTTCATTTTCAAATATTGAATGAAATTCAAGTTAATAATAACACAATCTTTGAATTCCAGCCCACATCATCTCGTTTCATCCTTTAACATTTTTAATTTTAAGTATAAACCCTTCCCACATTTTTTTAAAAATCCCTTTTAAAGGTTTTTCTTTGAGAATCTTAAAAGTCCTGGACTAAAAAGGAAATATTTGGATTAGAAAAATAAGATTCAAATACAGTTATGCAACAATGGAGTTCATACTTTTAGAACTTTATATATATATATATATATCTGATGCCACGAGGGAGGGAAGGCGTACTCAACTAATTTCTCTTTATAATGTCGTCGTCCAAATTCAACTTCTGCAGATTACGCTTCAGTTCATATTGCTGGATAATCCAAATTAACATATGTCGTTTATAACAATGTTCTCTTTATAGACGCAACAGATAGAAGAAAGATTAGTAGCGATCACCGTCGATAATTTTTCGCCGTAAGCCTATACCCCCTTTTCCTTTTTCGCGAACACTCCCTTTATATGAAAGGTAATTTAAAATCTTACTGAAACTTTTCTTAAAATTCATATTTTTAATTTGAGAAATAAGTTGGGTTGAAAATAACTGGCAATTGCAATTTGCAACGTGATTTTTAATGAGTCTCCATTTTAAGAGGAGCGAATAACAAAGATATTCATTATTCATCTTTTCTTGTCTGAGTGGTTTCTCACAAACGTGACTTTAATATGTTCAAGATAGAAAAATCAATGGCTGCTTGATAAAGGTGTTTAAGGGTAGAAATGTGAATCGGACATCCCATTCTTACATTAAAGGGTCACTTAAAAAACGTTTACTACGCCTATTAACAATTAAAAATTCATAGTTTGTTGTCCAGTTTCTTTAATATTTTCTAATATTTGGTTTCCTGAGAATATTTAAGAAAAGTTCAAGGTTTAAATCTCGTCTTGTAAACACGTAGAGGACTGGTAAATTCTAAAAAATATTATCATTGTCATCATTATCATTTAATGCTATAATTATAATTATTATAATTATTTAATAATTTGAATCCCGTTTTCTGTATTATTTTTTATCATTAAAACATAAATAAAAATGAAGTTTGGGTTTAAAATTATCAAAAGAAGAGGGGGATGGGGGCATTCCAGTGGATAATTTTTTATTCCTCCTCCCTCCCCCCTTTGTAAAAAAAAAATATTTCCCTATTCATAACTTTTAAAATATCTACCTGTGACGGAGTAAGACAAGTGTGACCAAAATGAATAACAGCGTCAGCATTCAGATGCTGGGCAGCAACCTCGTCAACACAGCATTCACCATAGCTAGTATCTCCCAGCACAAATACTTCATCTTCTATTCTACCCTTTATTAATTATATATTCACCAAAGCTAGTATCCCATAGCACAAATACTTCATTTTCTATTCTACCCTTTATTAATTATATATTCACTATAGCTAGTATCTCCCAAAACTTCACGTTCTATCATTCCCTTTAATGATTATATTCAACATAGCTAGTGTCCCCCAATACTTCATCTTCTGGAGGCTAGAAAGGCCAAAGCATTTTAATTAAAAGGAAACAATTTTAATAGGCATTTCGTTTTGTTACCTTCTTTGAAAACTGAGGAATGCTTTTTTCTAAATAAAAAATAAAAAAAAACGATTGGGAAATTAAAAAAGGTCGGAGCGAAGCATTCCAAATTGATAATTACTAACATGTATCCGTGCAGCAACAGCTGGTGCTAAACTGAGAAGAGAATCCGGGAACTGAAGAGCTACTCGTCTCAACCCTCGTTCACAGATCCAACTAAAATATTTTTCTTCTTTAAGGGACTGATCACGTTCCCTAAAACCCTTTAAACTGTTATTTTGGAAACAATGAGGCAGATTTGGTCGTTTCTTGAAGAAAAGTCCTTGAAAACTTAGCAATTTTCTCATACAAAAACAAAGATATCTTTGCCAGACACAAAGTTTTAAAGTTTACCAGACACAAAGTTTTAAAGCTTACCAGACACAAAGTTTTAAAGTTTGCCAGACACAAAGTTTTAAAGCTTACCAGACACAAAGTTTTAAAGTTTACCAGACACAAAGTTTTAAAGTTTACCAGACACAAAGTTTTAAAGTTAACCAGACACAAAGTTCTAAAGTTTACCAGACACAAAGGTTTAAAGAAAAAATTGTTTCATAAAATAATTCTTTTTTACCTCATTACATTAATTATTGAGTCAAAAGTTCTTTACTCGGGAGAAATTTCCCGGATTATGTCCAATTTTCATCTTTTTCCCACAAATCTTTGAAAACCATTTTCAAAACTTAAATTAAATATGAAAATATAACAGAAAGATCTAAAAGGGAACCCCGGCATCAAAGTAAAATCAAACAATTGATTAAAAAATAATCTTACCTGCAACATTTTTCAATTTCAAAAACTAGATCAAGATCGAGATCTGAATCCTGCGGAGTAAACGAAAGATCAATCTGACGTTCTAGAACATCCTGGGAAACGGGGTTTAAATAACGAAATTCTGCACTTAACTGAAATAAATCTTTTGACGAATAATCAGCATGAGAATGGAATGTTAGATTTATATCTTTGCAAGAGTTAAAATATTGTGACAAATTTAATTATGGCAATTGGCAAGTATAACCATTATGGCAAAAGTGACTTAAGGCAAGTGTAACTATATCAAGTGTAGTAATGACAAGTTTATTTATGGCAAGTATAGCAATAGCAAGTGAAGTTATGGCAAGTGTAAGAATGGTAAGTGTAATTATGGCAAGTGTAATAATTATGGCAAATGTATCTGTGACGTNCAATTTTATAAATTTATTAAAATTTACTTTAAATATGTGTTTTCAGGAAAAACAGACCTAAAATAAGATGTATTTCCTTTTTTTATTAAAAAGGGGGGAAAAGTTGTTAAGGTATTTTATTTTGTTGATTGAGAGTAAAACCTTTAAATTTTATGTAAATGCTAGCTTTGCCTGAAAACTTTTAATCTTTCTTTTTGATAAAAGTTAATCAACTCGGTTTAAAAATGTTAAACCAAGCTAAGAACATTTTCGGGGTTCCGCCAAGTTCTCCAATCAAAATTTGAGGCAAATCAGTCAAGGGGCTCATGAGTTATGATCAGATAAATTGGGACAAAGGCAATAGTATCAAACTTATGTTTATTTAATTGATAAATGATTTTAGACTAAAAGATCAATTTAAAGGGACAGTAAAGGAAAAATGAAAGGGGGTATAGGCTGAAAGCTAATCACTTTAGCTCTTGATCGCGACCCATGAAAGTTTTATCTGATAAGATAAGAGTAAAAACGGCTGAAACTGTCAAGCTCAAAATTCTTGAGGCCACTCCTGGGATGATTTATGAAAGATTGCTCAGAAATCCGCGACATTTTTTTTGGGGGTATTGCTTTATATTGTTCAAAGAGAAGATTTAAGAATACCTGGGCTAGATTTAGCTGCTCTGTTCTGTACTGGAGTTTAAGTATAGAATCTCTTTCAGGTGGAGTTAACATCTCTTCGACCTCAAGTAATCTTAGAGATAAAATTTCTCAACCATCGACTCTTTAATCTAATTCCGTTTAAAGTCCCTTTAAAGGGAGTGTTCGCGAAAAATGTAAGGGGTTCAGGCTTACGTCAAAAAATAATCGCTTTTGATCGCTACTAATCTTACTTCTATCTGTTGCGTCTAAAAGGAGAAAATTGTTAAAACGACTTATACTGAAGAACGTAGCGTCAATGCAAATTGAAAAAGCTTCAATATTCGACTCGTATCGTAAAATAATCAATTTAATTTTAAAAAATCTGTCAGATATTACAACCTATAGTCATCGATTATTCTTTCACTCATCCGTATATAGTTAATATATCATAATGTTTGTTATTAAGTTTTTATACAATGCGCAATTCCGCTAGGTGTCTCTACCACGTGTAATCATTCAAAACATTGAGAGCAGAGACATCTGGCGGCCAACTATTTCTGCGTTAAAAGTGCATCAGATACAAAACGAATAAAAAATATTATGAAATATTAACCATTTACCAATGCGTCAAAATATAATCGATGACATTGGTTGTAATATCTGAATGAATTGTTTGAAATTAAATTGATTTTTTTACGATCCGAGTCGTACATTGCAACTTTCTTAATTTGTATAGACGCTACGTTCTTCAGTTTAAGTCGTTTTTAACAATTTTCTCCTTATAGATGCAACAGATAGAAGTAAGATTAGAAGAAATCAAAAGCGATTATTTTTCGCCGTAAGTCTATACATCCTTACACTTTTCGCGAACATTCCCTTTAATTTTGAAAAAAATGGTCTTTTATTACCTCTTCTATTTGTTCCTGAGTACCTCCCTCTGCTCTTAATGTTTCTAATATTCCATCAACTCTAGCATACTTCTCCAGTAGTCTGAACACAAATACAAGGTTTGTTTTCCATAAACTTTCCGTTCAAACTAGAGATGGGCGCGTTCCTTTTATTCTATTTCAATATTTCATCGTTTGTGAACGACCCATTTCGTTGTTTATTTTTCAATAGTTAAAAAATGATTTTGTTTGTTCTCAAAACTAATATTTTTCATGTAATATCACTTATTCATTGAAAATCGTTTTTTTCATTACTCTGAACGATCCCTGGTCGTTCGTCCATTATTTATTTTAACTGAACGATACTGTAGTACACAAAAATTTCGTTCGTTTACAAAAACGATGCCTACCTCTAAGCTTCAAACTGTTTTTTTTCAAAGATTTATTGTTTCCCCCTCTTTTAAAAATCAGTTTTCCCCAGTGTGTTACTAATGAAATTTCAATATTAATAAGGTCGGAAAGTAAATTATTTTAAACTTGGTCATTCATTGCATCTCCCAAACCTAATAGTTCTAACCCCAAAATAACTAATTTAATCATTTTTTTGGGCTAAATAACAGCTGGTTGATAGAAACAACCGGTAATGTTACATCGTCTATACGCAACATCCCCCCTACTGAACTTCTGACCTACTAACTTTCCGACCTACTGCAATATCGGACCTACGCCAGCTGTTTATTTTAGTATTATTTGAGGGTTAGGTTAGGTTAAGACAATTTCTGGGCCGATCGCTGCGGCTAGGACAGGCTAGGGGGCCGAGCGCCGCGGCTAGGCCAGGCTGGGGCCCTGGCGCTGCGGCCACAAGTCCATATAGCAGCTGTAATACCACGTGCTAGTAGGTCGGATGTGTAGTATAGCGGATTAGGCGTAGGTCAGAAGTGGAGTAAGGCGGATATGTGTAGGTCGAAAAATACACCACCGAAACAACCCCACCCCCCTTATATTTAGCTCACTATTTAACAGCTCCCCCTACATTTACGAATACAATAGTTCTATTTGAAAAGTACCGCATGAATTAAAATAAAGAATTCTATTAACCCTAAAATATTTCAGGAAGGGGCTGCGTCAATGTCGGTAAGATGAATTTAATTGTGTATAATGNACCGCTGACAAGGGGGTTGCGTAACTAACCTAGAATTCTCCTCGGTGTCCTGTTCTGATCTGGATTTAAGGTTACATAGACTTTTCTGACACAGTAGAATTGTCGATCTAACCACCTTAAAGCAAATTAGACTTCAAATTAAGTATAAAGCAGTGCTAAGGATCCGGATCCGGAACCGTTGGATCCGCAAGATTTTGGCTTCCTTGATCCGGATCCGAAAAATTTCACTCTCAAAACCCAAATTTGAACTTTTGAAAAAGATAGATAATAAAAATTTCCTGATTTCTTAATGGTTTTTAAGTTTTGCATAAAATAAGCGAAAAATAAGACAAAAAAATTGAAAATTTTGAAAGAAGAAATAACCTGGATCCGGATCCGCATAAAAATTAAATGGATCTTAAGCACTGGTATGAAGTAAAGATTAATAGAATAAATACATTGACATAAGGGGATATATTTTTCTTCAGATTAAACACCATTTTTAAAGATTTTGGAAATAAATTGTTCTGGCTAATTTCCCTTGTAGTTAATACTTAAAACCCAAAATAAGAATCAATGTCCACAATTTAGTGATAAAAATCATAAATATTTGCATAAAATAATTGAAGGATAAATTTCGTTGAATAGGAAATACAAAAAATATATAATCATTAATTTCATTTTTTAAATAAATCTATTATAGTTGCCTGTCTAGTGTCTAATGTCTACCTGATCCAAGTTAATGTAGAAAAGATAAATAGCTTTAGATGGAGCTGTTGGAGCCACACTTTTCCTTAACTCCTGTAGATGGATGAAATTATGCTCCATTAACTAAATATAAAAAATATTCAATATAAGGTACAGCATGGATATTAACTCCTGTAGATGGATGAAATTATGCTCCATTAACTAAATATAAAGAATATTCAATATAAGGTAAAGCATGGATATTAACTCCTGTAGATGGATGAAATTATGCTCCATTAACTAAATATAAAAAATATTCAATATAAGGTAAAGCATGGATATTAACTTCTATAGATGGATGAAATTATGCTCCATTAACAATATAAAAAATATTCAATATAAGGTAACGAATGGATATTATTTTTTTTTTATTTTGTCAAACGTTTAATCAAACCTTCAAGTATGCCTTGATCAGTAAGGGATTATGATAGCATACACCGACTAGGTCAAGGAGCTATTGAACACTCCCTAACTTCTTGAATTGAACTTAAACCCACGAAATACGATATACAAAGAAAAATGCCACCTTAAAGAGCAACGGTAGACAGATTATTTACTAGAAAAAGGGCGTGAAGCACCCCCCGACGAAAGTCTGAGAAAAAATAATGTTCGTCATTATTCCTAACAGTGTTTCGGATCCGTATCATTTTGATGCGGATCCGGATCCGGATCCGCATCCGCATCCGTGATGATGGATCCGGATCCGAGGTAACTTTTGATTCTGTGAATCGGATTTTCCCTATTAAATGTTATGCAAGGTTATAATTTATAACTGTAGTAATCCTAAAGTTAAAAATGTCGTCATTACTATTATATAAATGTAAACATTAAATTATTAAAGATAATTTTGAAAAATTTTCGTCATGTAAATAATACATTTACGAACCATTTTGATTTATTTATTCCATGGTTTTGGTTAATTTTTGGCGCTACCCGGATCCATATCAACGTTTCCTGATACGGATCCGGATCCGACCAAATGATACGGATCCGACCGGATCCGGATCCGAAACGCTGATTCCTAAACCACAATTGAAAATAAAAAATCCCTTAGTTTGTATGTAAATGGACGCCTATGTTGAGCTAAGATTCCTCAATGTCAAGCATTTCTTGTTAAGGACTATGGAACAGTGTTGAGAGGAAACCTTGCCACCACAGATGTGATCCTGCTGTCTTTATATGTGTATCATTATTGTTCAATCTTTGTATGAGAATCATATCTGAGATGTTTACCTTTTCAGATATTATACAATGAGCTTGAACTCCATTGATTATATAAATTGCCAATAGAACCACCAGGAAAGCATCTTTATCATTTTATCATTTATTTATATTTTGTTCTTTGTTGATATTCAGATTGATCTGGAATAAGTATTCTATGTTGACATTGATAGATGCTTGTACCAGATTTTCAATCTGTTGGTGTAAAATTGGACAGGCAAGTTTCTTATCATTTGTAAAACTTTTCAATCCAAATTTCAACTAAGGAAAAAAAGATTTTTCAAGGGGGAGGGGGATATTTAAAAAATATACCGCAATGGTTTCAACCACTTATTAGGCTTAAATCTTCCAATCCTTGTACGTTCTAAATAAAGATATTTTCTCAAATTTCTCGCAGAAGGGGGCGGCGATTTTTTAGGAAAACGTAAACCCCTGTTTTAATCTAACCTGCTGAATTTGGTTTTCCTCTAGATATTTCTTCTCTCGAATATATCGGAAAATACGCATCGACTTGGAACCAAATCTTTCCAAGATAATATTCTCAATAGTAGCTGCTGTAATCTCCTGTACAAATGAATACGATATAAAAATTTGATTCACAGACAAAGGGTCAAACGACATTGGTCAAAATCGCGACAATGGGTAAAACGACAAAGGGTAAAAATGGAAAAAAAATATTTTATGTACTATTTCAGGGTTAGGTTATGTTAAGACAATTTAGGGGTCGAGCGCTGCTGCCAGGACAGGTTAGGGGGCTGAGTGCTGCGGCTAGTAATTAAACATTAAACATAACAGATCAATATGTAGTATTTCAGGGTTAGGTTAGGTTAAGACAATTTCTAGGCCGAGCGCTGCGGCTAGGACAGGATAGGGGGCCGAGCGCTATGGCTACTAGTTCTAATGAACATAAAAATATGTCAAATAAAAAAAAATTAGTCAAAAAGAAATTTTTCCCGTTTGTCGCGTTTTTGAGCGTTTGACATTTGACCCTAGGTCGTTTTAGTTTTACCCTATGTCGTTTGTTCCTATGGCATTTGACCCTAATGTAAAATGATGATGTAAAAATTTAATTTCAATAAATTATTAAGTTAAAAATCTTCTCTTTAAAACAATAACAAAAAAAGTTGGCGGATTTAATGATATTTGTCAGTGGATTTTCAAAATTTTACGACAATCCAACAGGTTTGAAGAAATTTTTTTGTAGTTGTGAGCATCGACTTCCCTGAGATCGTGTAGATTATCATGAAAAAGTACACCAATCAACCAATCAATCAACCAATCAAGTTATCAACCAATCCACTAAAATAAATAAACAATAACAATCTAAAATCTTATCATCGAAAAGCTTATCAATCAATCAACCAATCAATAATTCAATTAACAAATCAACAAATCACAAAACTTTTTTTAAAACAAAAACGTTTCAGTAAAAATTCAACTATTAAAACAAATTAAAATTAAGTACAAATCTGATAAATATTTGAAAAAGTCAATCTATCAAAATAAAAATAATCTTGCCTCAAAAATATGTTGATAATTAATTGTATATTGTCCTCCCCCAGCATCTCCAACTTTATCAATAAACCTGAAAACAAACAAAAAATATTTTACATTTTGATTTAATATATGTTCATTATAAATATAAAGTAAAGTACCATTTTAAAATCATTAGACTAGACAAACTCAAAAACTTCAAAAATTCGACTTTCAGACTATTAAAATTCAAACGGCCGGCCATAGTCATTTTTCTAATACTGTTTAAATCCCATTTACAACGTCATTCTTGTTTTTGTCCTTAACAAACCAACCCCCTAGATGGCTATAAATGAGCAAAGGCGATCTTTAAATAGTTTCTCAAAAGCATGTTTAGTGAAACACCCTGTATTTACCTGGTTCTATCTGTAGAGAGCATGGTTAAATATTGTTCCAAGTGTTCAAGCTCCTCTTCGCCTTTCCAATCTTTCCTCATCTGTAATTGAAGAAGGATAATTGGTACAGAGAGCTGAGCCCGCGATTTGAAAGCTTCGGCTCGGATCGTAGTTCCTTAATTTTGCAATAAATATTAAAATTTTTGCAAATTTGCAATTTTTTTGGCCGATTATTAAAGTGGAGCCCATGGGGTTTCCCTGCATTTCTGCGGACCCTGGATGATGCTCTCAATAAAGTCCCGTTTTAAGTAACAATTGACAATTATAAATGTAATATATAATTTGTTCAATATAAAAATTTAAGGACAAATAAATGGAAGAACATTCCCGGAAGACTGTTTAGATGAGGATGGTAAGCCCTGCTGCAAATTGGTAAAGCCCCCCCCCCTGAACCAGAGAAATCTATGGATTTCAGGGGATTTTCAGGCCTAAACGGGTGCTGAGTACACCACTGGAAAGAAAAATGTAAGCCCCCCCTGGACAAACTTCTGGCTAAGCCCCTGGGGCCTGGACGGAATTATTCACAGTGTTAAAATTTTCTATACTTGACAACTCACCCTATCTGTAAGGAGAGCGTGTCCAAGGTGACCTGAGACCTGGGCCCAGGGATCATAAAGCTCTGAGCTCAGAGTAAATATACTTCGTAATAATATTCCTCCAGTTCTAGATAATAAAAAAGCTAAAAATTAAGATCAACCATATAGCGGAGTCGATATCGTCTTAGTTATTATCAATGAAATCCACCAATAAGATGAGAAAAATCCTCGAACCTCGTACAAAGAGATTAACCTTATCTTGTTAGTGCATTTAATCCAAATATAAAGAAGACGATATGGACACCGCTACAACCATTTATTAATATTATAGGAGAATAATATTAGGCTTATTTGAAATCTTAAATCTTCACTTCAAATCAAATATAGACTGTGCCAATAAAGATGCTCAACTTGGAGACAAGATTTTCAATTAAAATATTCTTTAACCGCTGACAACAAATATAACCAGAAGTAAAAATATTATTTTGCCCCCCCCCCCTCAAAACAACTTTAATCTTTATATTTAGAAGTTAAATTTTATTTTATTTTTCACTCATGTTTTATATCCTTTATTCATGAATTAATTAATTAATTAAATTAATTAAATACATTTCCAAGATTTCCTTGATAAAAAAATGACTGAATAAAAAAATAAGAATGAATAGAAAATTGAAATTGAAACGTAAAAACATGTTCAAAACTCGAGAGTATAAGAGAAAAATGTTATTTGAAACATGATCTTGTTTAATTAAGCACTAATCAGTATTTATCAAGTCCAATCCAACGACAGATTAAGCTATTTTCTTATAGATATCTCTGAAGCTGCAATTAATAAGAAGCCACAGAGGAGTGAGATACGACCCTACAGCGTGACCTCTACAAGATGACCGGATCACAACTCCAGATGATACTACCGAAATTCCCCTCATGTTCCTACCTGGAGAATAATCCATCAAGTAAACAAGTAAGTATCCATTACTGGCCAATGAGAGATCCCGAAGATACCAGTTAAGAGTTTTTCACGGATTAAGCATAAGATCTCTCCAAAAAGGTTTAGCCGTGAATATCGAAATTTAAGGTTTAGCGTGAATATCGATTATCGAGTTCGGGCGCGCATACAAGATAAAAACCAGAAAACTAAATTCTAAATAAACCAACCTCTTGTCTTAATCTGACCTGTCAACCCTGCGCTCTGCTGCCTCCTCTATTATTTGATCCCGAAGAAGATGGTTTAATCTCTCCAGGTTCAGTTTCCAGTACAGACCTTTATCCTTCCTCTCCGTACTCTCTCCAGATATAAGATCCTACGACATTTTCCCTAGAGTCATATTTTCTAAAATATGCCATTTTTTGCTTTATGACTTTTTGCTATGTAAAACTTCTTAAGTCTACCCTCGCCGCAGCACTCCCCACCTATCCTGTCCCAGCTGCAGGTTTCGTCAACATATCCTGTCCCAGCTGCAGGTTTCGTCCACCTATCCTGTTCTAGCTGCATCGCTCGCCAACATATCCTGTCCTAACTGCAGGTTTCGTCCGCCTATCCTGTTCTAGCTGCATTGCTCGCCC
The DNA here is from genome assembly GCF_000591075.1 of Eurytemora carolleeae. Classification (NCBI taxonomy): domain Eukaryota; kingdom Metazoa; phylum Arthropoda; class Copepoda; order Calanoida; family Temoridae; genus Eurytemora; species Eurytemora carolleeae. Next base: position 225,617 of record NW_019396325.1, on the reverse strand, counting down.
ACCTATCCTGTCTTAGCTGCATCTCTCGCCAACATATCCTGTCCTAGCTGCAGGGTTCGTCCACCTATCCTGTCCTAGCTGCATCGCTCGCCCACCTATCCTGTCTTAGCTGCATCGTTCGACAACATATCCTGTCCTAGCTGCAGGGTTCGTTCACATATCCATTCCTAGTTTCATCGCTCGCCCACCTATCCTGTCTTAGCTGCATCGCTCGCCAACATATCCTGTCCTAGCTGCAGGGTTCGTTCACCTATCCTGTCTTAACTGCATTGCTCGCCAACATATCATGTCCTAGCTGCAGGGTTCGTTCACATATCCTGTCCTAGTTTCATCGCTCGCCCACCTATCCTGTCTTGGCTGCATCGCTCGCCAACATATCCTGTCTTAGCTGCAGGGTTCGTTCACATATCCTGTCCTAGTTTCATCGCTCGCCCACCTATCCTGTCTTAGCTGCATCGCTCGCCAACATATCCTGTCCTAGCTGCAGGGTTCGTTCACATATCCTGTCCTAGTTTCATCGCTCGCCCACCTATCCTGTCTTAGCTGCATCGCTCGCCAACATATCCTGTCCTAGCTGCAGGGTGCGTTCACATATCCTGTCCTAGTTTCATCGCTCGCCCACCTATCCTGTCTTAGCTGCATCACTCGCCAACATATCCTGTCCTAGCTGCAGGGTTCGTCCACCTATCCTGTCCTAGCTTCATCGCTAGCCAACATATCCTGTCCTAGCTGCATCGCTCGCCAACATATCCTGTCCTAACTGCAGGGTACGTCCACCTATCCCTTCCTAGCTGCTGAGGTCGCCCACTCATCCTGTCCTAGTAGCAGCACTTAGCCTCTTTTCTTTCCTAGCCGCATCGATCGCCCACCTATCCTGTCCGGACCCGAACCGATGCGCTCTAACCCCCTTGAACACTTGATCTTGATATCGAATTTGGGTACTAATCATATTCAGGATGTACGCTTGATCCCTCAATTAAAATTATCTTTGCAGGGTATGACCAAAGACCATTGACCGCCATGGAATATTGAAGAAAATTCCCCATAGCTTGCCTTGGCTGCAGCCTCGGCCCATTTTGAATCCTCCGGCGCTTAATAAGGCCTAAAGCTTTATAAATATAGTATTTTATAAATACATTATTAAAAATAGTAAACAAGGATAGGCTAAAAGATAAATAGAAGCACAACAATACCTTCCTAATTGTTACTCGGATAAAAAGTTCAAGGGTACCGTTGTGAATCGTGCATATGACTCTTTAGCCAGGGGGTCAATCAAAATTACACAAAATTACAGATACAAAATAAATTAATATTGTTTACCTTGAGGTTTATATTTGGAGGAGAGAACATGAGTTTCTCATCTTGAACCTGAGAAGGAACCTCAGCTTCACCAGGAGAACTATCACCTGGAGAACAACAAACCAGGATTTTATCCAGGATCAGTCTCTTCACCTCCTTCTCTAGTCGGGACAACGAGGCCAGGGGATTCTCAGCCTCCTGCTCTGACTCCTGGCTCAGGTTCTTGTAGACCTGTAGGAGAAGGTCAGATACAAGAATCTTGCCAGATTTACAAACTTCTTCAGCCAATATAACAGCCTCATCCCCATACCTAGATACGCCTTTATTCATATATACAGTGAGAACCAGAGAACTGTGGAATATGAAGACGATATCAAAGCAATATAACAGCCTCATCCCCATACCTAGATACGCCTTTATTCATTTATACAGTGAGAACCAGAGAACTGTGGAATATGAAGACGATATCAAAGCAATATAACAGCCTCATCCCCATACCTAGATACGCCTTTATTCATATATACAGTGAGAACCAGAGAACTGTGGAATATGAAGACGATTTCAAAGCAATAATTAAATGATTTTGATCACTTTCTAGTCACTAAATCACTTTTAAAGTGAAATGAGTATGTTTACATCTCAAAATTACTGTGTCTTAATTGACTCCTTTAAGTCATACGAGTCTAAAAGTCGGCTTCCTATTCCAGAGTTTTCTGGTTCTCTCTGTTCGTATTCGAATTGTTTTAGTACAAGATTTAATGATTAGTAATTAGTAAAAAGTAAATGAACTACGTAAACGTAATTCTAGGATCAATGGTTTTAACTATTCTGCACAGTTCGACTAATTCTGGCTCTTCATTTAAGCTGAAACTTGATAATTTTGCAATACATTTTCGGTTTGATGAATAAAAATTCTAAAAATAAAATAAAATAAAATAAAATAAATAATTCTAATCATGAAATTTCTTTAATTAACTTCAACAAAGCGCCTGTAATAATTTCAAGTGGCTCTTCGATTAAATACTGAACATTTTTTTTTAATTATTGTTTTCTTCTCGAAAATCAAAAAGCTTTCATCGGGAGTGTTAAGGGGAGTGTTCGCGAAAAATGAAAGGGGGTATAGGCTTGATGAAAGCGGGTATAGGCTTATGAAATATCAACTATTTACGAATGCGTCGAAAAATAATTGACGTCTATTGTTTGTAATATCTGAATGATTTGTTTACGATACGAGTTGAATGTTGCATCTTTTTGAATTTGTATGGACACTACGTTCTTCGGTATTAGTCGTTTTTAACAATTTTCTCCTTATAGACGCAACAGATAGAAGTAAGATAAGCAATCAAAAGCGTTTTTTTATCGCATTAGACGCAACAGATAGAAGTAAGATTAGCGACCAAAAGCGTTTTTTTTATCGAATTAAGCCTATACCCTCTATCATTTTTCGCGAACTCTCCATTTAAAACAGAGAAACCTTCAGATTCAAACTAACACCCAAGTTCCCCTCCTCTTCCCCTTAAAAAATATTCGAGGGTAAATAAATGAACCGCCTATTAGAGACCTTAGCAAGTAAAAAGCTACTTTTTAAATAGACACAAAATGTAGATTTTATAATGATCACCTGGAGATTAGAGACAGATATTGAGGATAGTAGAGCATACTCTGAACATTATCAACCTATACAAGGATAGTAGAGCATACTCTGAACCTTATCAACCTATACAAGGATAGTAGAGCATACTCTGAACATTATTAACCTAGAAAAGGATAGTAGAGCATACTCTGAACATTATCAACCGTAACCATTGTATTGTGATTTGCAACGCAACATAAAATAAAATAAAATCAAAGAAAATAGAAAATTTAATATTCTCACAATAAAAAAAAGTTTTTTGAGATCTAAATAATATTTATTCTTGGTTTGCATAAATATTAAATACTATTAAAAACACTCAAAGGTGCTTTACAATTTGTTTACTATACTTGTAAACAAGTTTAAAACAGGTTTAACAATTTATTTTCGAATTTTACTTGTATACTAATCACGATTGTGCTGCACTTTACAGTGTTATGTTTAAAATCTGTGTATTAGAGTTTTACTTTACATTTACAAAGAAATTAAGAAAGTGTTTAAATTTCACAGGGTTATTTTATTGAATACGCAGATTGAACTTTTTTTATTGATTGATAAAATATAAACTTTGAGTCTTTACCTGGACAGTATAATCTGGGTTTCCTGGTTTCCTGGAATCTGAGACAGAAACGAGATCATGGTAGAGAAGAAAAGATAAACCTTGCCTCACATCTCGAATGCTTAAGCCTAATAAATCAATCAATCAATCAATCAATCATTCAATCAATCAACCAATCGGATAACAATTTTGTTTGAAACATTTTGATCTTCTAATAACGTTTTAATTGAATCTTTTTGCTATGGATGAGATAAATAAAAATAAAACTTCAATACCTTTGCGTTAAAATCAGAAAAAAATTTACAAATCTAAAAATGGAATTTTTAATGAAATATACCTGTTGAACTACAAATTTGCCCTAGAGTTTTACTACCAAAATTAAGAATATTACTAGCAATCTAAAAAGAAAATAATTTGATCAAATTCTGGAATAAAATTATATAAATATTTATGCATGAATGCAAATGGCCATGAGAGAGGAAAAAGTTTTTCACTGTCTCGGTTCCGGTTCTTTTTCACGGCAAATTTATAAACAAAATCTACCCATCCTCACAGGGTTTGGAAAAAGTCGTGTTTTTTTCGACAAAAAAAACACCCTAAAGGGTTTTATTGGGTTTTTTGCTTTTAAAGGTTTTTCAATTTAACAGTAGTTAAAACCTAATAAAATTTAACTTAATAATAGGACTATTTAAGCAATAGGTGAACTTTTTAGTTATGAAAAATAATAATATTGTTGTAATAATAGGCTATAATCATAATAAACACAATAATATCACCTTCCTTCTTCATAGGGGAAATAATGCAATATTTTGATATTTTAATTCTATGAATTTTCCATTTTCTCACTTGGATACATATTTCTAATTGGGGGCGGGGTTACTCAGATTAATCTGTAGATATCTATATGCTCAAGAAGGAAGACCACTGTTAAATACCTAAAAACTTCAAATCTCTCACACAGAATAATGCTAAAGGAATTTTATACCCTTATTCTATCGCAACATATTTTGAAAACTCACGAGAAAAGAATAAATGTGTCGTTTTAGTGCTGTAAACTCCCTTAAAATCAATAAAAGACCTTATTTTCTGAAGAGTTTATCATTTTAAGAGTGAAAAAGGGCAATAATTAGAAAAAAAAAAAAAACAATAAAACCCAAAAAATCCCAATTAAAGATGTTTTTTTTAAAGTGGGGTTTCTGGGCTTGGTTTTTTCATGCCTAAGGTCCTCATATAGTCGCACTCAAATAAGGTATATTTTATTTGATATATTAGTATATTCGGCGTGGCATGAGAAAATAATAAACCTCAAATAAAATATATTTTATTTGATATTTTAGTATATTCGGCGTGGCATGAGAAAATAATAAACCCCAAATTGTAAATCGAAATTTCGGAGCAAAACAGATTTTAAAAAAAATATGAAGGGAAATTTAATATAAATATTCTAACTGGAAACTCAAAATCATAAAAAATGTTGTTGCAACAATACGTGATACTAGTTGATCAATGTCAGCTGGAAACTAAATATAATAGTTTTTGGTAGCCAAAGTTACTCTTCATCAATTGTCATCTTTACATTACGCACTACGCAGTGATTAGGATGCATTTAATTTGGATGCGGATCCGCACTGGAAAAAAATCCGGATCCAAAAGCATTTTTGCAGATCCGTATCCTAAGCCAAAATGTTGCGGATCCCGGTCCCTAAGCACTGCATCAACGGCTACAAAAAGGTTTAAACACATTTCGAATATGGTCTAGTCTTACAAGTGGTGAATACTTCGTGAACTGTTTATTATGTAGATATTCATGTACAAATATGAATATACCTGAGACACGCCTGGTCCAAAATATTCTTCGAGAAGTACTTCGCAAAGCTTCGTTTGTGCATTACTCATTTTAACTCAGTTTCTTCATTTGTCTGAAATTCTTATTAACGTAAATATAGGACAGGTCAGAGGGCCGGACGCTGCGGCCACACATCAAAATATAGCCTTGTTTGTCAAAAACAGAGTATTTTCCTGTTAAACATTTTTTAGACAACCCCTCCCCCTCCTATCAATTTTGTACATGGAGTTCGTATGTTTCACATGTTCAAAGTCGGAAATGTGACCTCAGCACCCGGAGCTCTAGCATGTCCTAGTCGCGGCGCTCGGTCACTAGCCTATCATAGTCATAGCGATGAGCCCCCTTGCCTGTCCTAACCGCAGCGCTCGGCCCAGAAATTGTCTTAACCTCGCCCTCAAATGATACAGAACAAATGTAATATTGGTCATGCACAAAATGTATACGAGGGAGGGGAGGGGCCGGTACAAAATGTGTACAAAAGAAAAAACCCCAATGTTGATAGAAGGGACCGGTGGAAGAGGAAAGGGTTTACCAAAAACTGCCAAGGAACAATTTCACACGTTTAATTTATTTTTTAATTTCTTTAATTATTTTCCGTTCTATAGAAACTAGGGTCTGTCCTAGTGAACGCTTTTCGGACCCCCCCCCCTCCTATCAATTTTGTACATGACCAAATTAGTATTTATTTAGTATTATTTAGGGTTAGGTTAGGTTAATACAGTTTCTGGGCCGAGCGCAGCGGCTAGGACAGGCTAGGGGGCCGAGCGCTACGGCTACGGGTTAGGTCAAGTTTAGACACTTTCTGTAAGATCCGTGTACAAAATTGATAGGAGGGGGGGGGGGCCAAAAATGTTCTCTAGGAATATACCAGAAACTATTTTGTTGCAGTTGGCAACCAAAATTTTAATGTTAATAACGAGAAAAACTTAAATTCGCTCAAGGAAACTGGTATTTAAAAAACAGTTTTAGTTACTTTTGACAACCCTTAAAAATGATTATTATGACTTTAATAACAGTTAAGCACGCACCTTTAAAAGGTTTCCGTATTTAATATGAGTCATTCAAAACAGTACAGGGAGTACAAGCCGAGCGCGCGCGTATTACAAAATATCAAAAAACAGATGCGATACATAGGTTTAAAGTATAAACTTATGAATACATTTACCGCGTAAAAAAATGATCAAAAAATGTGTTCTTCCTCATAAATGAATTCTAGGAGGCATGACAAAAACATTTATCGGGTGCACGCTTCAGTCCACCACAACAAAGCGACCGACAAGTAAAAAGCTAAAGGTAGGAATGAGTGGTATGCCGCGTTAAGTTTTCAAAACTTTCATCAGACAAAATAAACATCGTCTTTTCTTGAATGAAAACAAAACCGATGGTGTGCCTACGCAAATCCAGTGTTGTCCAGTGTACTCCACTTCTTCTGACCTACGCCAAATCCAACCGTACTACACATCCGACCTACTAACTAGCAGTGGCGCAACTAGGGGGGGGGGCGAACCGAGTTTCGCCCCCCCCTCAGCATTTTTCGCCCCCCCCTCGACCCTGACACTATTTACTATAATTTTTGNCCCGTTACCCCCCCTAATAACTTTCAGATTTCGCCCCCCCCTCAGAAAAGGCCTAGTTGCGCCACTGCTAACTAGTACGTAGTTTTACAGCTGCTATATATGTACTTGTTGCCGCAGCGCCCGGCCACGGATGTTAATTCGTATAGACAATGTAATTACCATAAAAGTCAAAAACAAATAGTTTCATAATTTAGATCTAAAATACAGGGTGTCCCACATCAAATAAGACCGCGTCAATGGGTCTAAATTACGATTTGGGGGACAAATTAGAAAATTTAAGAAGAATGAATCATTTTGAAAAATTTGATAAGGCTAATTGAAATTTTTTTTTGCAGAAAATGCTAGATTTTTCGAGTATCATGTGCGTATGTTGGCATTAAAGATTGGAGATAATCTAATATGATATGGGACTCTCTATGCACCAAGTTCAATCAGAGGCTACAGACCTTCCATAAATCCCTCGTGGGGGACGTGGGGTTGCCAGGTGGGGACAGTGCCCTGCACTGCCGGGCCATCACCTATGTCGGCCACCATAGCTATATGTTGTCAAAATATCTTCTTTACATAAGGAAAAACAGTGCAGTTTACTCTGGAATAGGATATCTCACATATTTGGGTTTTCAATTACAGTATCTCTCTAAAACTATCAGCGACACCATAAAAAACATTTCCGCCCCAAATTACTTTTTATAGGGTTGATTGCAGTGATTCTATATTCATTATAATAATTTCTAATTTGCTATTTCCAGCAACACAGCTTTTTTTAAATCCACTTTTGTTTTAATGTAAACACAGCTAATTAATTTTATGAACACTTTAGATTTATAAAATAAACTGGATTATTACAATATTAGGAAACATTTATAAAAGAAAGCACCCTTATTTTTTTTAAAATTTTGACATCTGTTACAGTTAAAATTTATTTTTATCATTTTAGGGTTAGGTTAGGTTAAGACAATTACCGGGCCGAGCGCTGCGGCTAGGGGGGCGTGCGCCATGGCTAGGACAGACCTTTATACATTTTTATGATTAATGATTTATAAAGCACATTTTCGTGTAGCCAATTAACAGACAAACAAAATTTGCAAAATCAAAATTAATGTACTGCAAACCGACACCCATCCCTAAATTCGTAACAGAAGTGTTAAACCTAGCTATAACTTGTACATTTCAGAAAAATGAGATTTCCTGAAAGTTTGAAGAATATCCTAAAAACTGTGACAGTTCAGAGGGAGGATAAGCATTCTCCTATAATAAGGGTAAAAGTTATTTTATTTGATGCAGTTGAAATAAGTTTCTGACATTTTTACAATATAAAGTTATACCCACGTAAAATTTTAAATTTCTACCCCACGTACCGTTGAATGTATTTTACCCAATTTTATGTCTAATTTTGTTGAAATACAACTACATTTTTTTACTCTTTTTTTTGACTCTAGGAATTTTTGGATTTACAGTAGGACCAATAAAACTACAGGAATAATGCCACAACTCTTTGACTCCACTTATGATTTTGAAACGCATCAATTGTGCAGTGCCTATAAGATGCACTTTATTGATAAATGTATCCCGTCCTATTCTACCCTGCTCCTCAAAAAAAAGCACTAAATAAAACAAATTTCCACAATTCTTAATCTAATTTTTCTTCTTTCACGACAATGTGTTAATTTTTCCATTTTTATTTTAAGAATGATGACCCTGATGTTCACTATACCCCTCCTGGTCAGTACCCAGCTAGTGGACCCAAACCTAGCAAAGTAGGAGTTCTTTTCTACTATATGAGGTAAGTTAGCAATGTAGGAGTACTTTTCTACTATATGAGGTAAGTTAGCAAAGTAGGAGTACTTTTCTACTATATGATGTAAGTTAGCAAAGTAGGAGTACTTTTCTACTATATGAGGTAAGTAAGCAAATTAGGAGTACTTTTCTACTATATGATGTAAGTTGGCATAGAAGGAGTATTTTTCTACTAAATTGGGTAAGCCTAGCAAAGTAGGAGTACTTTTCTACTATATGATGTAAGTTGCCAAAGAAGGAGTACTTTTCTACTATGATGGGTAAACCTAGCAATGAAGAATTACTTTTCTTATATAAGAAGCAAAGTAGAAGGAATTGTTTAACTTTGTGTTGTTGTTTTAGTTTTCTACTGAAAGAGTTACATCTAGCATTTAGCAAAGTTGAAGTATGGAACCAATTATTACTAATTATAGAGAATAAAATTTTGAATTTGTTTTAAATGAATGAAACCTAAGAAGTGAAGGGGAGCAAAGAATTACTAATTCAAAAATGCATCCTTGCATTCCATTTTTAATTATTTTAAATATGAACAAAAAGAAAAATAAAAAATTCAATTTTAAATTATTAGATTTCATATATTTCATATTTTTATTCAACTACAAAGCACGAGATAATACAAATAGCAAATCACAATTTACTATGTAGTTCGGACCCGCCTAACCAGAGTTGGTTGTTTTGATTGGTTGGCCCATTATAAGTAAATAAATAGATGGATGTACACTGTACAGTGTACATTTTAAACAAGACAATGATGATAAATCATGAATAAGGTAAGGAGGGGGTGAAAAAGTATAAGGGAAAGGGTGGGTACTCAAGGGAAGGGTTGTAACAGAGGGTAACATACATTATTAGAATCATGTTTATGAATTACAAGGTGAAGAAGAAAATTTTTTTTTTTAAACAGTTTTCCAGATTTAATTTCTTTAAGCTCTAATGCAATCGAATTCCATATTTTTGGAAATAAAGCGGAAGGAAAACATTCTAGAGTTTTAAAAAGAACCCGCTCAAGTTTATATGATTTTGTTCTATTTGGTTCAACTAAAGAATTAATGAAGGAAGCTGGAAGGTTTTTATAAAAGTATTTATGCATAAAAGATAGAACACCTAGTTTATATGTATCATCAAGATTTAGAAGTTCTAATCAGAAGAATATTAGGATCTGAATGTGCTTTAAACGAATTATTATTTACTGCTCTAATTGCCCTTTTTTGCAAAGATTTGATTTCCTGTAGTTTAGCATTTTTTACACCCCCCCATGTTATAATTCCATATTCAATATGTGGCCTTACAAGTGCATTATAAACTAGTGGGCGAATGTTTAATGGTAAAAAGTTTTTAATCTGATTCAGAGCAAAAATTGAGCTAGCAATCTTATTTGAAACATGTTTTTTTTGATAATCCCAATTCAAAAAAGATTTTGTTTAGTCTGTGTCTTTGCATTGTTGGACTGCTATTCCTGACAAAGACCACATATGTCTACGTAAGTATTTTTTTTCAAGTAAAATAATATATTGAAATAATTTTAAGATATTAAAGATATTTAAGATATTGTGTTTATCCATGGGGTGTTCCAAAAAACATGGAATTGAATTCGACTTAGAATTGTAATGAGGCTAATTTCAAAAGTCATTATTATTAAGTCTGCCAGAGTATATTTTATGTAAATTTTATGTATATTTTTCTGGAAAATTGTATTATGTGTTTGTAAGATTTCTGCCAGATGAATAGTAAATAGGAAAATTGCACTGTGGGTGAATTCATAAATTGGAGCTGTCTGATTTTACGAGGACAAATAGCATGCAATCAAAATATAAAGTAAAAAACAGATGAAATATTCTACAGATTACAGCTTTTCTATTTAGCATCACTATTGTCGATACAAAAGCAAAAAAGCGTTAAGTCAAAGAAGTAAAAACTATTAGTTTTGGAGGGGTTTTTAGCCCCATTTGGAATGTGAGAATTTGTTAAGCCCTCTCCCCCCCCCCCTCTTTAAAAATTCCTGTATTACGCCCCTGACCCTTGATTATCAGGATGAGGACAAGCCGGATATCCTGATGATGAGTTCGATCCTGATTGCTGTCGGGTTCTTCTTCCTTGGAATCTCAAACACTATCGAGAACAGGGAAATCGAGCAATTAATAATCGAAACTCAACTTATCATTGAAAATTCACCAATAATCAATTACTCTGTACAATAAAGCTCTTTGCTCTTAAAACATAAACTAAAAAATTAATTTTTTTTAAATTAACCATTAATAAATCAATTTATCTTTGATAAATCAATTAATCATTGATAAATCAATTTATCAATTTATCATTGATTTATCAATGATTTATCAATTTATCGTAAATCAATTAATCATTGATAAATCAATAAATCATTGATAAATCAATTAATCATTGATAAATCAATTAATCATTGATAAATCAATTAATCCTTGATAAATCAATTAATCATTGATATATCGATTAATCATTGATAAATGAATTAATCATTGATAAATCAATTAATCATTGATAAATCAATTAATCATTGATATATCGATTAATCATTGATATATCGATTAATCATTAATGAATCAATTTATCATTTATAAATCAACTAATCAAGAATAAATCAATTAATCAATAATAAATCAATTAATCATTGATAACTCATTAATTCATCAGACTGAAAGACATACGTCAAGACAAATCATCAGTCAGTCAAAAATTGTCAATTTATCTTCAATTACTATTAATACTTAATAAAAAGAATACTTGAAATATGAGTCTGTATAAATATGCAAATCAATATAAATATTACAAAGCATGCATTGGATACATATTATATATCTATCGTCAATACATCAAGTAATCATCATAAATTAATCTTTTAATATTAAAAAATCAATTATCTACTGTTAATTACTTAATCGTCAATAAATCAACTATAATCATCAAAAAAAAAAAAACTATTAATCAATGTATTAAGATATTTGGTAAATAAGACTGTTTATTTTTGTAGATATGTATCAAGAATAATTACCAAATTAAAGTATATTGTGATCGATAAAATCTTTAATTGATTGATTGCTCGTAAAGGGAACGACGAAAGCTGATCTCATACCTTGAGGTAAAAACTAAAATAAAAAAAATTATTAATAAAAATACTTACATTACTGTCAAACCTTCGGCCCGTGTACGGCAGATTACTGCAGTACACAACGAAAGCGAAGTTGAGGGTTGCGGAGGTTATATAAAAAAAATTAGCCTTTTAAGTTGAGTAAAAGTCCTTAATTTTTATCAAGTTGTTTTGCGACGTTTTTGCAGAGAATAAGAATACTGTTCAGGAACTGGTTTTTGTAAGTTATAACTTGATAGAAAGCCACTTGTTTAATTAATGTTTACCCTGTGGGTAGTTTCAGGCGTAGAATTATTTACCCCCCCCCCCTCTAAAGATTTTTTTGGGAAAATGAAAATTAATTATCAGCTGGCAAGTTTTTACAACATTAATTATAAATTTTTCCCTTTAAATCAAGTATTTCCCCGAATTCAGCCACAAAATATTCAGAACAAAAAGTTGGCGATCTGAATATGTAAGCTACAATATTCATTCAATACTAGGATAAAATATTTGTCATCATCTTGGTATTTTCATGTTAGCTAGCATCATAGTTATTATGTAAAATAAATACTTTGCCAAAATGTGACATAAATGTGAGTTAGGAAGAAAAAGAGAGCCTGACAAAAAAATCATAGCGGAACACATTTTTATTTTCAGGGAAAAATTGAAGAACTTATGAGTCAAAACAGGAATCCAAGGCCCCTGGACAGCTAAATGACAACCAGGACAAACTGTCGACAAGTTGGACCATGTATTTGCATTAGGGGTCCTTCTTCCTGTAGTTTGAAATACTCAATATTATCTCATATATAATAATCTCGTTAATATTTATAAAAATAGGAAATGACATTATTTTTATCAACTTCCTTTTCTTTAATTATCTTGGCTGTTTTTTTTTACAAGATATTGGCTGTTTTTCTAGTATCAATTGTGCAATACAAAAAAAATCCTTAATTTATGGGAAAGTGGTGATTAAACAAATGTTAACGTTTTTACTTATTTTGCAATTTTTACTATTACACGATTAGAGTCGTATTGATAAATTTACAAAAAAAAATATAAATTTACAGAAAAAAGTATAAATTAACAGAAAAAAATTGGAACAAAATGTAATTTAAAATTTAAATATTGCAAATTAATTTCTTAAAGATCATAAATTGAAATCTTTTAACACCTAAATTCAATGCTTATAACAATTTTTTCTCCCAGTTAACTTTTGTCATCTAGCAAAATGCTCATCTAATGGAAGCATTTCGCACATTGCAGATTGTTTATGCAATATGCCACAACACTTTCCTCGTGCATTTATTCCTTATTGTTTTAATTTAAAAAAAATATATATTTAGAATTGATATTGTAAAATAAATTATGGATGAGCAATACTTTTTACTCTTCTGATAGGATTTAGAGAATGAAACCATCAAGGAAAATAGTGCCGAGAGAATGAAACCATCAAGGAAAATAGTGCCGGGCAATGAGTAATAATTTTAGCTTTTGTATGATATTTTTTATTAAAACAACATATTCTTCGTATATTATAAAGAATTAAATATTATGATTTATTAAAGCAAAATTTCTAGGTATGAAATGACTTGTGGATTTATACTGCAGAAATAATGGAAGGAAATGAACATTTAAGATACATACAGTGTAAACAAGGAAACACTGGAAGAAGTATTTCTGAATTAAGCTTTAACTTTAAAAAGTACAAGGAGCTTGAGACAGCAATTGAGCAGTTTGATTAGACCCATTTCACTGAACAAGTGTCCAGTGATCTAGTAAAACTATTTGCTATGCAACACATCAAACACGCGTGAGTATTGTCATAATGTCGTCTTCATATTCCATTGTTTTCTGATTATAGTAAACGACTTAATGTCACTTATACAGGTTAAAATTAAATGCTTCTCTGTAAATGGAAGGTCACTAAAGAAAATACGTCTACACAGTGTACAGTCCCATTAAGGTACCAAATATTGAACAGCGGAAAATTATTGTCTCAGATTCTCTTCGACCAAAAAAGGCAGAACAAGAAAGACATTTACTTGGACACAGAACCTGAACATTTGCCACAAACTCTAATTTTGTAGCCCTTAAATCTTTGAAACCCTCTACACATACATAGATTTATCCTGCTTATTAAAAGTTTCATCCATATTTTAGACAGGATCGACTTACAAGTGTCACAACGCCTTCCGGGCTTTTATTCTACCGCTCTAAATCGCTTTTGCTTTTCTGTATGATTTTAGCACTACAAAGCACTTTTTTGTAAAAAGTAATTGAAAAATTTTTATCGTTTTTTGCTTGAAAGCTTTCAACCTTTAAAACAAAGTGTCCTACTGCAAAGGCGTTGTTGTTCGAAAATTTAAGTTTGTACGTTACTACGAGTTTCTTAGCCTTTATTTCCAGAGTAGCTTAACCAGATTTTAAATTTCTGTTACATTGATAATAGTTTATTTCTGAAACTGATAAGTTTCAGTATTTTCATTAAGGGACTGTACGCGTAAATTCCAAATAGATTATCAAGTTCAATAGGTGGCAACAGAGAAATGGACCAATTATACACGACGTCACAAGTGTCAAATCTAACAAGGAAAACGAATTTTTCTCACATTAGTTGATCTGTTTTCCAAGATTAAATAAAAAAGTGTAAAAACACAAAATAAAGAACACATAAAATTTCACTTATTGTACAGTAAAATAAGCACTTTATTCTAAAATTATCACTATTATTAATAATTTTGTCGGACACACAAACTGAGTTGACACTTGTGACGTAAGAATACAGCTGTACTTAGAGTGTACAAATTCTACGTTGCCATCTATTGTACTAGAATTTATTTGGTAAATTCAAGTGATTGCTGCAAATATGGCAATGGCTGTTTCACAACGGTATCTTTAGAATAGGATGGAAGATATTGTCGTCTTCCTAGGTTTCAAAGTGTTAAACGTTGACAATTCCTAAATGTTTTCCTGCAGTAAAATTGCGCAAGTCACTTTTGTAGAGAAACCAAATTTATTTTTATCACAATTGTAAACCTTGGAATTTAATTCATTCTTGATCAGTTAAGGGTACTTTTGTGAATCGGGCATTACCTATCTTGTGATGCAGGATTACTTGAAATCAAGCTTACGGTCACTTTAACAGTGAAGTTTTTTTTCGCTGGAAACTTTCTCTAAAATACAAAAGTTCGAACTTAAACAAATCTAACAGTGTTTCTAAACCCACAAATGAAAATATAAAGTTACAAACATGGAGATCTCTGTATTTATACTTAATCAGACAACGCTTTTAAGGGTATCGTTGTAAATCGGCAGAAGTGCCATGACACTGAATATGGAAAGAAGTACCAGACTCGATACGGACAGCCGCGGGCATTGTCATCTTTGAAGATTCATATTACAATTTTAGTTTTCAGTTTTAAAATTTAAATCATTGCCTTAAGTTCCGCCATAAAAACAATCTATTTCTATCAGACGCAAATAAAATTCAATGACACTATGATTCCTATGATAACCTTTGCGGCTAAAATTTATACTTTTCGTACTTTCGGGCTCGTCAACCCCTTATCATCACGAACTCAGATCATGTCAAGCCCCACCCCCTTATCTAGANCCTCAGATTAAGGTTTTCAAATTATCGTTCAATATCTTTCGCGAAATTTTCGTTCAGCCAACGAAAATAAGAACATTAAGAATAAAAATTTTCTTTCACTTTTGAGAAAATTTTTTTAAATAAATTTCGCGAAACTCGTTCTAATTTCACGAACATTATTGAACTTTCGTTATGTAATATTATTATTATTTATTTATTATTATGCAAATATTTTCGAAATTTCGTTGAATTCGTATGTTTTCGCAAAACCTTTTGACAAACCATTCCACCAAATGAGGTCGAAAATCACGTCAGAAATACATCGAAATTCGCGAAAATTTAGCGGATTTCTTTCAACAAAAAATTACCTTGGGGATTCATTCAATTTCATTGTAATTTAGTTAATTGGGGTAAAAATTTAATTTAAAATGGCATCGTTTTGAGGTCAGCTTTTAAACATTCAAGGTTATCGGATTTTTAAGAGGCTCCACAATAATCTAAGATGTTTAGCGTTGTGTTGAACCTATTTCAAAATTCTGTTTATTATTTTATGAAAAACTTTTACTCTGAGAGAGATCAACCAAAACGATTTTTGAAAAATTGTGTTGGGTAGTATAGTTGTTTAAAGAAAAAGTGTTGTTATATGTCATGTTGTTATATGTAATGTTGTTATATGTAAAAAAATCAAACTTAAAGTCGGAATGTGTGTCACACATCTCAGAGACTTTTAAAGCCAAAACACCTAAACTTTTGTATTGTTAAGAATCTTGTTTGATCCACTTTTTGATTAAAAAAATCAAGAAGTTTGTAAAGGTGGCGTCACAAAAATAATATTGGCTTTGGTTTATGATTATGCATAATTTGATTTAAGATTATGCATAATATTGGCTATGGTTTAAGATTATGAATAATTTTGGCTATGGTTTAAGATTATGCATAATATTGGCTGTGGTTTAAGATTATGCATAATATTGGCTATGGTTTATAAGTTTATGCATAATATTGGCTATGGTTTATGATTATGCATAATATTGGCTATGGTTTAAGATTATGAACCTGCCCCGGGGTCATGTGAGTTAAGCTTCAAAAATGTTGGGCTCGATCGGCTCAGCTGTTTTTATGGTTTTGGGAAACAAGCAAACAAACACTTAGACAGACAAGCAAAGCATATGTATGGATTGTTGGACATCCCATCTTACAAAAAGTTAGCATATTGCAAATAATTGCGCCAAGTTCCGTGAAATGTTGTTGACAAATCAAGGTTTGAAACACGCTCTCTTGTCAAGCCGATGCATTAGTATAAAGAAATCATTAGTTCAACTCGTGTCTTTGCTCTCCGCGTGATGAAAGATAAAGATCTTTATTAACTCTAATATTCCGATACGTAGTCCCCTCCTCCCTCAACCTCAACCCTGGGGGGCAACCAAAGAGAATAGAATATATATTAGAGTGGAATTTACTAGAAAAAAGTGTAAAACGGCCATTTTGTTGTACTGTTTCCATACTTGCCCCAACCCTTGTATTATTTAGAATATAAATGTCGGGTCAGATTTCTACATTTTCTCATTCACAATCCTGTCTTTGGATCAGGTACAACTTTCCAAAATAATTTTCATATTCATAGTTTTTTATTTATTCTTATACAGGGAGTTTTAATACAGATTTATTTATAGTTCTTAAATTCATTTATTAATATTCATTCTTGGGGTAGATTGGTAGATTTTCAAAATTTAATGACAATGGGATTTGTTGGAGGCTAATGATTGATATTTTGATAATGCATATATACCTCAAAATTTGGGCCAGATCGGTTTAGCCGTTTTGACGTCTGTTGGATACATATAAACAGCCAGACAAGCAAAGTATAAATGCAGGGAGTCCTCCCAAAATTGATCTTTTAGAGATTTTTGCACTTGCTATGGTTCAATTTTCAAAGCTTCTGGCACTTTTAAATCTGTAAACATTTACAATCGATTTATATTAATTGAAGATATGTAGCACAAAAATTAAAGAAGTGAGAACAGTTTGAAATTTGACAGTTTGGATAGGTTAAGAATTGATATTGGTATTGTCATAAGTAATATACTCCAATAAACAACCAGGCTTAACGTTTTGTCACCCTTTCTTTTGAGGTATACTCAAAAGCAAGAAAATGTCTTTCCCGCATTGTAAACTAAGGTCTAGGGATTTGTATCTTTTCAGATCTTAATGAAATTCCATAATACGGTAAAATTAAATTAACCAAACCAAAATGCCAAATTTCAAACAGTTTTTATTTCTTCAATTTTTTTTGCTACATACCTCTGATTTAAATCTATCGATTGGAAATGTTTCAAAGATGGTAAAAATGGTAAAATTTTAAAAATTTAACCATGGTGAGTGATTCAATGATTTTTTGGGACATCCAATATAACATTCATACTTCTTGTATGCAATTATTATTAATATATATCCTTACTTGGTGGTTTAACATACACTCAAACTTCTTATATTCATTCATTAACTTTTCTTTTCAAGGGGGTTGTGTACACATTTAAATATATACAGGGTTAACCATGAAGGATGAGACTTCAGAGACGACCGTAAAACAGAATTATATTCAGTTTTTGTATAAGTATAAGTCACAATAGAATGCCGCAATTGTTTAAAAGGTCAAAGACGACCTTCATGGTTCATTTCTCAACTGTCAAGTTTTCTGGGACACCCTGTCTGCTTAGTCCTATATTTAGTTCTATTTGTAGGAATTTAAAAACAGTCTTTTTGTTATGTCGTCTTCTATGTCATGGATTGAATTCTGGATAATACACAGGTATCTTCTTTAAATATTCAATTCATGACAAAGTAAAAACACGATATCAATGGAGTGTCAGTTAAGAATGCGTTATGTGTTCTTTCAAATCTTAATCATTTTAATCTCAATACCTACATAGAATTTAGCCAAAGAAATTGCCACACACTCAAATTTTATAATTCCTTAATTCTTGTATCTTTGCAACCAGATGGTGTACACCTTTTATATTTCAAGAATAGATTATTTGATCTAACAGAATTCAGAGTTTGAAATATCTAAGGTATACAACATTGTGTTGCAAAGATATAGGGATTAGAAAGTTAGTTTGTGGTTTTAAATTACTTTTCCCGAATTATATATACGACTTAGAAAGTTATAACTAGAAAACTCTCAAATTGGAAGACGACTTTTAATAATTTAAAAGGTTCAATGAGCACGTCGTCTTCCTGTTTTCTGGTTATCGCTGTTTATTACTGTTTAGACAGTGCAATGTTCATGGTTTAAGACGAGATGATATTCTTCTATGCTCAGCCTGTCATAACGACCTAGTTGGGGTTGTGGACGGAGTTTCATACAACAAAGACGATCTTTACCGTCTTTACATATATAAACATCATCCAACACTTAGGTAACTTTTTTTTTAAATTAACAATTTTTGATGATCAGTTTGCTAAAAGGGACTGCAGATGTAATTTTCTATGACCCTCCAGAGTGGCTTGGCCATATTTGATTCACAATGGTATATTATTTCACCCTTATTAGCTTTTATTATTATTCAAGAAGGGATGAGTTATCAATGCTTTTAACTTTAAACGTTGTTTATTTGCAATTATGGGTTTTCTATAAAAGTGTCCTGCACATTTTAGTTACACCAACAATGGAGAAAGTTGCAAGAGTTAAACATTTTTTTCAGCTCGAAAAACGATGATATCTTCCACTTAGTTTATCAGAAAGTCAATTTTCTAAGGGTTTGTGAGTTGAGCATTAACCTTATCAATTGGGAATTGGATGCATTTCAAATAAAATTTATAACAAAAAAGATAGATCAAAATAGTTTTATCAGAAAGAGCCTCTGTCGCGACCCATAACTCTTGCTACTCACCGTGTTGTGTTACTTTAAACAAGTTTGATAAATTTTGTTGGTGGTATAGTTTTTGTTTGTCACATTATAATTTACTAATTTTTGTTGTTAGTGATGAGCTGGTTGATATTTCTGTACAAGCTACTGGAAACTAGTTGATAGTTATGTTCAAGCTACTGGAAACTAGTTGATAGTTCTGTACAAGCTACTGGAAACTAGTTGATAGTTCTGTACAAGCTACTGCAAACTGGTGGATATTTCTGTTCAAGCTACTGGAAACTAGTTGATATTTCTGTTCAAGCTACTGGAAACTGGTGGATATTTCTGTTCAAGCTACTGCAAACTAGTTGATAGTTCTGTACAAGCTACTGGAAACTGGTTGATAGTTCTGTACTAGCTACTGCAAACTAGTTGATAGTTCTGTTCAAGCTACTGGAAACTGGTGGATATTTCTGTTCAAGCTACTGGAAACTAGTTGATATTTCTGTTCAAGCTACTGGAAACTAGTTGATAGTTCTGTACAAGCTACTGCAAACTAGTTGATAGTTCTGTACAAGCTTCTGGAAACTGGTTGATAGTTCTGTACAAGCTACTGGAAACTAGTAGATAGTTCTGTACAAGCTACTGGAAACTAGTTGATAGTTCTGTACTAGCTACTGGAAACTGGTTGATAGTTCTGTACAAGCTACTGGAAACTAGTTGATAGTTCTGTACAAGCTACTGGAAACTAGTTTATAGTTTTGTACAAGACCTGAGCTATTCTATCATTTATTCTGCTAGAATGTTCTCTTGAATTTATGTAAACCATTCTTTACTTTATATCCTTAGAAACTAATTTTTTTCACCAGCCTTCATAATTAGTAGTAATTATTTTAGATGTAAATATCTTAAAACTTATTTAATATTTATGATGAAAATACATGTTAATAAAAGATTTTTTTTCCCTTTAGCACGGCAAAAAATATGAAGAGGCATTTAAATCTATATATTTGATTTGAAAAAGATTAAAATTACAAATTTTTTTCTAAAGTCCATTATCAAAATTAAAAATGCTTTAGAAAGAAGATATCTTTTTAAAAATATCATTATCAATTATTCTTAACTGAGCACTGATCATTTCTGACTGATTGATTAGTGATCAATTATGCAATTATACTTTACAATATCATTATTTTTTAATAAACTAATTTTTATAATCTGGAAAGGTTTGTTCATTATTGAAGAGAATTAATAGTTTTATCGTTTAACTTGCTTAAAAACTTAGCAAATTATATATGAATATAAAAATCACAACTTTTGTTAAAGAAAAAAAACTTATATTTCATGATTAAGTGGATACATAATTCTTAGACATCTTAACAATTACTTAAAAAGTTAAAACTAACTATTAAATCAATATTACCTAGAAACACTTGTATTATAACTACTACTAATAATGGAGTTTTCCATTAATAGAAATTACGTAAAGACCATTTTTTTCGTAATAAATTAGAATTTTAAGATAATTTATATTCTTTGTTTAGTAACACTTGTTAACATATTCAAGGAATATAATATTTGGGAGAAAAAAACTCTTTAATACATTTGGATTGTTTGTCTGGCTGTTTGGCTGTCAAATAAACGTCAAAACGGATTACCCGATCGAGCCCAATTTTTTTTGTGACAACTCACCTGATTGAGGGGAAGGTTTTTTTGTGGGGTTAAAAGTCAAAACCTTTGCCTGGAAAATGAAGTCGACATTTGCTATTTTTGAAAATGCGCAAATTTAAACAGAAAATTTACAAAATACGATTTTAAAAAGATGGCAGATTGAGGAGCAACGGTTTTCAACTACAATTGTTACTAGAAAAGGGAAACGAAGCCCAGCTGTTTCATATTTCTATTGTTTTGTTTGTTGATGTAAACGGTTCTTTAGAATGATTTATCCTGATTTAAAATTTTTCGTTGTTTTTTAAAATGAGATTGTGTAATTAAACAATATGTCTCCTAAAAAATCAAGACTCGGCAGTTAAAGTAGGATGACCGCCAAATAAGCGATTTTTGTTGAATATAAACAAATAATAATTGCATAAAGAATGTCCGATTTAAAATTATATTTGGATGGTATGCAGATATCTGAGATACAAAAATAATCTTTATTAATTTTTGCAAAACATGATTCTGAAAATCGTGTTTTAGGTAAAATCAGATTAACGAATAATAAAGCCATGTTATCGAGACACCCAGAGATTTGTCCAGAGGCCGATTTTAAAGAATTTGAGCCGCGGCTTAAATTTGATAAGCGGCTTAAATAAAGTTGGTTCCACTTGAAATTGTATTCAATATATCAAGATTCCCAGGAAGCGATCTGTCCTTCCTGTTTTATGTTCCTTGGTGTGTTACTGAAACATTGTTCTGAATACTCCAGTAGTTAACCACATTTACAACTGATATAAGGTTAAATAAAAAATGAATATGTATCTTATAAATGTATTCTAAAATCTACATTTCAGATTTTTCAAAAAAATGCAACATAGTTCTAAGGTGTAGGAACCAATAAACTTAATTTAAAAAAAAAAATCGAAAAGTGGGGTCAAGTTTTTAAATCATTTTCTAATCTTCTTGATTTTAATTTTCCTACACAAAATTTTCATGTACATTTTACATGTAGGGTCCAAAAATCGTTTTATAGGACAGACCCATTGAGTCGTTGGTCACAGTTTCAAATTTCTAATCCCTCAATCTTTGTAAGCTGATGTTATAAACTTTGGTATTTCAAACTCAGTTTATTTGATCCAAAAAAATAACATTTTGAAATATGTAAGCTTCAATACATTGGGTTGCAAAGATTAGAAGATTAGAGTTTGTGGCAATTAGAAAATAAGAGTTTGTGGCAACTTGCTATATTCCTTTAGTCTTTTGCAATAAATATGGTTGAACACGTACTGGTAGATAATATGAATATTTATCATGAATATGAGAACATCTTTTTATGTATTCACAACAAAATATTAGATATTATTCTCAACACATATTGTGAAGCTTGAGTTATATTCAGTTAATAATTCGTGAGTATACAGGCAAAACCAGAAAACTGTAGAATAGGAAGACGACATTACAGGATTTCTGAAGTGAATCTGATGTGGTTTAAAGCAAATAGATTTACCTGAAAGTTATTGAATTACTTATTAAGAAAAATGGGTCTGTGTACGTTGCACAATTGCTGTGTCTCATGATCAATGCGCTATTAAAAGTCATAACTTGAGTTTAAAAGTTGAATTCCTATTCCAGAGTTTTCTGTTTATCTCTGTTTTATATCTAACATTCTGTTCTTAAATTCCGAAAAGAAATTGAATTGCTTTTGACTATTTACATCATTGACAAAGATGTTATGGGTTCTTCATATTTTGATACTTTTTTTCTTTTTTACATATTGAATATTGATGAAAAATTGTTTTCAATATTTTTTTTTAAAGTTGACATTTTCTTTAGTATTTAGTCTTTGCAAGTAGTATGGTGCCATAATGTCCACTTTTTGTATGAACATGAAGAGCTAGGGGTGAGACCATAGATATACGAGAATTCTTGTATATCTATGGGTGAGACCATATGGATTTACTCTCCAATTAATTACCTAAATCCTAATGAATATTTAACTTTGAATCGGGGATTCAGGATTTGAACCGGTACAGTGTAGTTCAACAACTTTAAATTTGATCCCATAGTATCTCCAGCGACCTTCCAACATAATATTCAAGTTAATTGAACTCTAAACTCTAGAATATCCTTGAACGGCTGGAGGGTGGTGAGGTAGTTCTAGGAGATGGAAGCTACTGCGCTACCCTGGAGAAGAGAGGATATGTCAAGGTTAATGGGACTGAGGACGAATTTCAAGAATTTGAGCTGCGGCTCAAGTATGATTGGTTCCACTTAAAATTGTATTCAATTTTTCAAGATTTAAGCCGGCGCTCAATTGAAACCGGTTTTTAGGGGATTTGAGACGCGGCTTAAATTCTTTAAATTGGGACAGCACTGTCAATATAGATTCAAGTAACCCTCCTCAAGTACCGTTTAATCCTTTATCTGAGCACATGATGTATATACCGTTGGTTTTCTATCTGACAAAATTTCGTCTACAGTCTCTTTAAGATTTATAAAGGGAGTGTTCGCGAAAACTAAAGGTTGTAAGAACTGAGGCCTATTGGATTGTCGCTAAAAAATATCCCTGGTGGGATGTGGGGGGGGGGGTGCATCTAATCCAAAGCGTTCCGTGGAGCAAAATTTACTTTTTGACGCGTAATATATAGGGACTTTCTAATAAAGTATCCTTTGAGAATCAACTATAAACCACAGCATGTAAATTCAAAACTGGGGGAGTAATGAAGTTTTAAAGTCATACCAGTAACTCTTATTCAGGCTGGTCACTACACTCCTGAAGCTTCTGTAGAGAATCCTGAGGCAGTTGAAGCTCTTGCTTATGAATATGCCAGGTAATATTCTTACAATAAAACAGTTTTCTATTTATAATTTTTACTCTATAACAAAATTTGGCAAGTCTTACTGTTTTTTACTGGTGGAATTTCAAAATTTTCAACGATTTTTTGAGATTGAAATATTTATTACTAATCATTAAGAACCGCATTTCAGCCTGTCTAGGGACTAGAGATGTCAACGTTTTGATTTTTCTAGATTTTAGATTTCGTTACGATAGTGTTCATCAAAAGTATTAACGTTTGAAACGTTAAGTTGCACATTGTAACGTAACGTACAAAAACGTACATTTTACGTTACGTTACACTATCGTTGACATCTCTACTAGGGACATGCAAGGCCTTATTGGATCGTGTTATAGCTTTAAATTGCGATTTCTGGGACTAATCAGAAAATCTTAAAAGAAAGAATCATGCATTAAAAATTGGATACAGTTATGACTTCTGAAGATATTATTGAATGAATTCATTTTGTTACAGGGAGAGATCGGCTAGGTTACATTTTTGAACCGATAGTGAGTGCAGTTTTAGAGAGAAAAATTTTAGGATTCATTTGATAATAATGAGAAATTTTACTAACAAATTTATTTCATCATTGTTCTATAAAATACTTCAATCTTGGTTCAAATATGTTACCTAGCCGGTCTCTCTCTTAAAGAGCTGGAGCTGATATAACCCAAACATTCACCTACTACTCCAGAGATGTAGGAACTCCCGATGATGTTAATCTAACTGTAAGTAGAAATCTGGGACATTCTATGGTTCATTTTTTAAATCTTTCAATGTTTTTAAAGAAGCATTGGAGAAGTTATTACAAAGGAATTGAGTTTGTGGTAAAGTGTCAATTCCTTTCAAAATAGTTTTTTCTCTATATATTTGCGCTCCAAATTTTACCCTGTGAGAAATATATGCAAAAAGTAAGTACCGATTTCGAAATAGGATTTGCATCTCAGATTTTTAGACTTTTTAACGGCCTCATCAGAATCCGAGATGCAAATTTTATTTCAAAATTGCATGCTAACCAAGTTTGTTTTTATCAAAAAACTAAATTTTTACTCTGATCAAAGATATTGAACAAAACGATTTTTCAAAACGAAAACGGAAAACAAATTTCTAATCGATTTAAAAAATCGTTTTGGTTAAAATCTTTAATCTTAGTAAAAATTATGCTGTGTGCAAACTTGGTTAACATGCAATTTTGAAATAGGATTTGCATTTTAAATTCTTGTGCAAAGCCTTCAAAAAAGCCCCAAAACAATACCCTGCAGTTGTCTCAAGTCTTTATTTAAGGCTTTTTAAGAATCCAAAATTGTTCAATAGTGAAACATGTTATAACCCACTCTAGTCTGTAAGTCCAGATTTATACAATACTAGCTGAAGGACCTGGCGTTGCCCGTGGAAAAAAAATATTTTGAGAAAAAAAAATAAGATTTTTTTTAGCCTATACAAGGAACCCAACATTCACTTCATTCACTTCATTTCCTTCATTCACTGCATGTTCAATGTCAGAAGTAAGACTGAAGAGTTCTTGAATTCTCATTCTTTGGGTAGCCCTGTATATTATTATTAAAAATAATAATAACAATGATATTCGACATATTATAATATTATTATATGATATAAGTGTGGAGAGATAAACCAAGGATCCTGTAATATTATTAGTGAAGAGAGATAAACCAAGGATCCTGTATAATTAGTATGGAGAGATAAACCAAGGATCCTGTAATATTATTAGTGTGGAGAGATACACCAAGGATCCTGTAATATTATTATTGTGGAGAGATAAACCAAGAATCCTGTAATATTATTAGTGTGGAGAGATAAACCGAGGATCCTGTAATATCATTAGTGTGGAGAGATAAACCAAGAATCCTGTAATATTATTATTAGTGTGGAGAGATAAACCAAGGATCCTGTAATATTATTAGTGTGGAGAGATAAAAAAAGGATCCTGTAATATTATTAGTGTAGAGAGATAAACCAAGGATCCTGTAATATTATTAGTGTAGAGAGATAAACCAAGGATACTGTAATATTATTATTAGTATGGAGAGATAAACCAAGGATCCTGTAATATTATTAGTGTGGAGAGATAAAACAAGGATCCTGTAATATTATTAGTGTAGAGAGATAAACCAAGGATCCTGTAATATTATTAGTGTAGAGAGATAAACCAAGGAGCCTGTAATATTAGTATGGAGAGATAAACCAAGGATCCTGTAATATTATTAGTGTAAAGAGATAAACCAAGGATCCTGTAATATTACTAGTGTAGAGAGATAAACCAAGGATCCTGTAATATCATTAGTGTAGAGAGATAAACCAAGGATCCTGTAATACTATTAGTGTGGAGAGATAAACCAAGGAGCCTGTAATATTGCGAAGAAGATTGCCAAGGAAAAAGGAACAATTGTAGCTGGAGGAATAGTTCAGACAGGTAGGACGCGAAGAATACAACTTTTTTACATTTTTGGATTAAAAATCTTGAACCTCAATGACATGATTGTTTTTCAATTTTAAGTTTTGTAACTACAGTTAATATGTTGAAAGTTAAAAAAATATTTACTGTTCTTTTTTTGATCGACTTCGCCCTCAACTGACCATGGTTGTCGTGCAATTTTTTTAGGATGTTGAAAGATTTGTTTTTCATAAAAGCTTTTATCTTAAAATCTTTAATGATTAATTATATGCCGTGGCAAATCAAAAATGACATATGTATAGAAATAGTATGATTGAAAAATGTTTAGAATGTTGAAATGATTGAAAACAAGAATACATGTCTCTTGTTAATAGGAGTTTTTTCAACCAAGAGAGACAAGAAGGAAGTCCACGAAGAGTTAAGAGAAGGATTAGAAGTTCTGATTCAGAATGATATTGATCTCATCATTGTGGAGGTAGATATTATTAAACTCTTGTATTGGATTCCGTTAGTCTTCATTTCTAAATCTCTATATCCACTGTGGACACTTTTAACTTTCCTCTAATTTGAATATACCTGTCAGGGGCGTGCGAGGGCTTTTGTTTAGGGGGGTCCCCTCGTACGCCCCTGATGCCTGTTGGATTCCAGACAATGAGATTTCTCTCATGGATTGCGCGCCAAATTAAAAAAATTATCGGTTTCTGATTGGCTGTTCGGTTTCTGCAATCGAGACTCTGATTGGTTGCTTTTTCGACACTTTCCTGGAAATTAATGTAAGATTAACGTTAGTGGTTTTACCGCCTTTTGACCAACATTACCGACCTATGATTCCCCCAACAGAGGGAGGTTAGGTTACTTAACGACCCTTGGGACGGTTATGTAATATAACCACCCGTTCTGCGAAGTTTTCTGGAAAAAATCGCTCATTTTAATCTCACAAGACGATAAAATTGTGTTTTTTTCGGGTGGTCTTGGGAACCCTTGGTAAAATAAAATTCCCTGAACTTCCCTGTAAAGTAGTTGTAAACAGTGGCGTACATAGGGGGGGGGGCAGTAGTCCTCTTGCCCCCCCTGGAAAATACAAAATTAAAAGGAAACAAATTTAAAAAGTAACACCTGACAATGACAAAGACTTAGGATTTGTCTAAATTCACTGTTAACACAAACTTTTAAGATACTTTAAACTAAAACTTTTGCAAAAACAAAACATCGACATATTAGATGCTTATAACATGATGGAAGATGTAATAAAGGTATTCTATTTTCTATTTTTCTATTTTTTCTTACAGTCAATTTATAAAGGAATTGAGTCTTTGGCACAAACTCAAATATGTAAACCTTTGGAATCTGATGTTGTAAACCTTTGATATTTCAAATTCAGAATATTTGATCTAACAGAATTCATAGTTTGAAATATCTAAGGTCTACAACCATAGATA